>NC_044250.1:10871174-11006174 GCF_003957555.1 Calypte anna
TACCCACTCCTGCAATATTCCCACACAGGGCATGCATTTTGTGTGTGCAGAGGCATTGGGACTGAGAAAGATGGTAACTGGATATGGCAATACTATGGAGCATCTCCCCTGTCCAATGACATTACCTCAGTTCTGCCTGTGCTCTAAGCAGAGTTTGCCACAACACTACCTTATTGTGATCCTCATGTTGCAGCGGAATCAGTTGCCCCAAAACTGATTGTCTTTACTATGAGCAGAGGTTCTCTGAAAATGCCAGCTGAAAATACTCAGCTTCCTACTACCACTTTCTGTTCTTACCTAAAAATTTAGGAGCAAGGCACATATGGATTGCTACAACAAATTCTGAGCTTACAGATTCTTCATTCCAACAGGTAAAAGCCAACAGAGAACACATGACAGACTTTAAGCCAGTCCCAAGGAATTTCCATTAGAACCACTCATGCACCACCTCTGCCATACAAAGAGATATGGCCAACTCAGTAGATATTTGATTTGATGCATGCTTTCTGTTCTCAACAAGAGGAAGAGCAGCATGCTTTAGATAAAGTACTGTGCTACATAAAACTTAAACCACCTTGCAGCTTTAGGAAAAATTTCCAAAAAGTTTGCTCCAAATGGAAATTGCAATCGTGGGAATCAGTGAAATCCAGTAGACCTAAACAATGTTAGTTATGTGGATGTGCTACTGTAATCAAACAGTTTAATTAATTTGATGACTAGTATCTCACAGTATTGGAATGTTCTGAGGTTTAGCCAGATGACAATAACCTTGACAGTTTTGTTTGTCATGCTTTACCTAATTTCACTTTCATTGATTTCAAATGAGTTATTGTTGATTTGCCCTAAAGCACGTAGCAACAGAACCAGGACAAAACATTGGCTCCATTTCTCACTATTTTTGCCATCAGCCTTGGTACACGGTCTCCATTTTCATATTTCACTCTATTGCCAGCATAGTAAAGTCTCTTGTGGATTATTTTTGCTATTCTTATAATGGTCTTTCTATACTTTATACATGAAATATGAATAAATGCTTTGAAAATACACTGCAGCATATCACTCTACAAACCTTTTTAAATAGATGCTTACAGCCTCCATACCCCAATGCCTCTATTTTCAATAATCTTTTTCACAGATATTTTCCACATCTGGTAAAGAACTGATGAATACAAAACATTTGCAGAAGACTATCAAGGAAAAGCCATCATTCATTTCCAAGTCACAGGGACACACAGCAAGCATGGGTACTGGACCTCCCAATCTCTGCTCAGAGCAAACTCTGTTTGAGCTCTGCTCAAAGGATGGTCTGGTTTCTCTACATATTTATTTCATCCTCATCTTACTTTCCCATTCCCTCATAGCCACAAAACTTGAAGAAAGCAATACTTTAGACATTGCAAGATGGAGGAGGGGACTGTCCTCCTCCTTATACCACTCAGTGTCCTCTTGACCCAGGGAACTAATGGGGAAACAGTAATCACATTCAAGGATACTCCAGCCCACTAACTTTTCCTGGATGCATGTGGTTGGTTAAGTGAAAGGAAATTTGCACTGGGAGAGGACTTATAATGGTACTTATGTTACCCACCAGTTCCAAGCACTAAGTATAGTGGTCACAGTCAGAGAGCTAGCGAAGCTGCTTTGCTATACTTGGAATGTAAAGTGATTATATTAACTGTGTAGCATCTCTGGGCAAGTTTCAGTTTCCTTCCAGCTGCCACTCTTGGCTTCCCACTGGAATAAGTGGCTACCCCCACAACCAGGTACTCTACAAGGCTCGACAAGCGCCTGCAGGTCAATAGTCACAACAGTCATTTGAGATGCACAGCGCCCTAAAGTTTTAATTAATCCAGTATACAGTATAAATACTGAAATATGTATAAAAAATTAATTAGGTGGTCTATGCAGCTCTGATTTCTCAATTAGTACTTACCATGCCGGAAAATTGTATTACATGACTTTGAGATACATAAGGAAGCATGAGACTTTGGGGACTTTTTTTTCTAATGTAATTATTACTTGTCATCAGCATTTGCTAACTTTGGCCTGATTCACCTCCTAGAGCTCCACATATTGAGGGGAGGAGGGGAATGAAGAGGGGGGAGGGCTACAGCCACTTCATAGTACAGATCCTGCCAGGAAATTCTGTCCTGTTAGACTTTAATACAAAGCATAGCCATATATCAGCAATTCCTCAAGTTTTCTATTCATAATGACTTACTGAGCTCAGGAATTCAAGAGCAACTACAGCATGAGCTGGAAGGACCTCAGACCCTACTAAATTCTCCTCTCTTTTAGTAGTTCTTCCATTGAGGGCACGACCTAGTGTATTTTGTAATAGGAATACCATTTTCTTACCTCAAGGCATAGAAGTAAAATGCACATTTGCATCAGTACTCAGAAACTGCTATCTTGGCACTGAACTAAACAGCCATGAAATTGGTTCCCACTTAGCCTGTGAAGCTATCTGCAGGGACACATGCACATAGTCATACCCTGCTTGTACACCAAGGCAGGACTTGTCATCTTGGCTGCACTGACACACTAAGATCTGCCACTTCCAAGTTGGAGATGGCTTATGCCTAGCCCATTTTGTGGGCAAAGCAAATTAAGTGACTGTGACACTATTTGACACTATTTTATGACATTATTAGACATTTTCTAAATGACACTGTCAGTTTTAAAAGTACTCAGAGGTCCTATTATTGAAATCCCTCTCTCTGTGTTTTCTGAATGTCAAGGGAAACCAGAAGTGTGAAAGCTCAGTCTTGCCTACATCAAAATAAAGTGAAAAAGAAACTACATGGTCAACCAAGAAGAAAATCTTAAGGATCCAGAGGGTTACTCCCTCTCCTATCTTACACAGAAGTAGAAGTGAGTCTGTACTGACAATGCTAGAGGTAAAAGTCTTATTTCGTACACAAGTAGAAGAGTAAGGGTAGTAGCAGTCAAATTCAGAAATATTCCTCAGAAATTACTTCGAAGAACTCTCTCTATGAAAGAGGGTAGCCTAATCTCCAGTTTCATTAACTCCTTAACTACTATGCCAAGTGCCAAAACCAGGAATTAATCAACACCAAATGTAGTTATAGTGGGTTTTTTTAATCATGAGGTGTGCAACAGAAACTGCTAACCTGCCCAGCTACCTTTACTCCACATGCTGTTGAATTTAATAAATATATTAACAATACAACTATTCTCAGAGGCTTCTTGCAAGCCACTTGGCATAATCAGATCACCATGACTTCTGGTCTTTACTAGCATCATCTGGAGATAAACCACTAACATACTAGCAAACTGCCTGGCTGTATTCTGAGGTATCTGGGCTTCAATTTCTGCCTGTACTTCATTCTTCTATCATTCATTATAGATCTCTCTTTCTGCACTGTGGCAAGCAAAAAAATACCCTAAAGTTGTATCACCTTCTGCTATGAGGTCAATAGGATCACAGGTGAAGTAGTGTATAACTAGCATAAGGTTAATAGTGTCACCACAGGTACTGTAGAGTACAATTTAGAATAGGTGCAGAAAATAATGCTGGTACTCTTTTTCTTGAGTTATTGTACCAAGTAGCCTACAGAGCCAAAATCAACACAACACAATTTGGTATAGCACCTTTCAAGTGGGAACCACAACCAATAGTTTAATCATTAATAGTCACTATTCAGAAAGCATCTCAGATCAAAATGGAAAAAACAGGGAAACTGAAGCATATGCTTTCTCTTGCCTGTGAGAGGGAAGGCATTAGCCAGGGTGTTGCAGACAGTTACAGTTCCCACAACTGGCAGCTTTTATGTCTTTGGATACAAAACAGTCTTCACTTTGGTCCCCAACTGCTGTGAGGTGGTGACGTGTGAATGACCATCATCCTGTGTCATCTAGAGCTAGGTGACTTTCAGAGCTCTATAAACTGGTTCCTGCATACAGTGCAGAAGTTTGTTAAATGGAAAAGAATTTTGGAGTTGTTAAATCTAAAAATAAGACAGTTACCAGACAAAGATTCTGCGTTTAAAGAGGAGTGTCTTGAGAATAAAGACACAGAAGGGAGTGGGACAAATGGAAATGCTTGCTGAAATCCTGCTTGGCTTCACTTCATCTAATATTAAGTAAACTTGCTAGAAAAGATTTTAGGTTCAACCTGGCTTTTAATTAGCATGCTGTTTACATCATATGTTACAAGGCTTTACTTTGGATTTGACCCTGCTCCTGCTGCAGTCAACAGTAAAAACACCACTAGCATCAGTGGGAGCAGGATCAATGCTTTACTTTGTACATTTCATGTTTAATGTCAAAAAAGAAGCTGGTATTTATGTTTTGTAGTTATTAGTTATCAGGTTAATATGCTAAAGGCAGCTTGACAGGAAATACTTTTAATGAGCGAAATAAGGTTGCTGCTTCTGGACTGAGGTCACTTACAAAGAATGTACAAATGAAAATAAGGTTGACTTTTATTTACTTAACTATCTTCCTACATTGAATTCCTTTGGCAACGTGTCTTTAAACATTTAAAGCCCTGTTTACAAGGAGGCTCTGAAAGTAGCTTCAAACCATTATATCCCTAATTGAATTCCCCAGGAGTCCTGTAAACTTGGCGGAAAAAAAGAAAGAAATCATAACATTTGCTAAATCAACTCAAAACATATTTCACTGCAAGGTTATGTGACCTGTTATAAGTCTGAATGATGACTGGGACTGAACCACTGAAATCTTTTATTATTCAGATTGAAATCAAACAAAAAGTTGTCCATTTGAAGCCTGCTAATTAAATTATACTTTCCCTGACTTTTATCTCTAATTAAGAGTAAGAATTTTGGCACAAAAGACAAGTACAGTGAAGATAACAGAATTAATTTGAGATATATAGCCTTTGTATGATGATACAAGGCAGACCAGACACAAATTACTAGGCAAATGGGCCAATGTATGTAGAGCAAATTATTTTGTGGGAAATAAATGTAATGAACCTCATGATATTCAATAACGAATATTCTATCCACCTGCTTCAAGCCAGGAGATTTCTTTCAAGTGTAGTTGCAAAACTCCACATTATTTCCAACCAGCTACGCCTGTTGTGTAACATCAACAATATGAGACAGATCACACAAGAAGCTACAGTTAATATCTTAAAATGTTAACTAGCTTCACATCCTTGCCAGCTTACCTGGCTTGTAGGTTATTCCTGGGGGGAAGAGGAATCCCTGCTGGGCTGCAGCAGCCGCTGCCAGTGTCCTCTGGTCGTGTGGAAAAATTGGGATCATGAGCGGAGGCATGTGACCCTGAACCTGCTAAACAGAAGAGAGCCTCTGATCAGAAATAGCACAAATTTGTCTTGACAGGTATTTCTCCAGTACTGATAGTGTTCTTGTGTTCACACAGTCCCAGAGAACCTTCTCTTTAATGTAACCCCTGCCAATTTCACATTATCACATCAAAGCCCTCACTAACATTGTTTTCCCTCAGTGTCAAAGGTGTAACAGCCTCAGTGAACTGCACGTTTTCCTACTTCTTCTATTTTTAAAAAAATTATTATTATTATTGTTATTAATATTCCCTGTCCTGGCACAAGGTAAAGCCTTCTAAACCTTTCTAATATACCATAGGTTCTTTAAAAAGAGAATTGGTATGTATTTCTATTAATTTTGCTCAGGGTTTTCTCATCTTTGATCACAGACAGTAGAGAGGCATTTTAGCAGTAACCTAACGCTGCAGTACCCACCTTAGATGTTAAAATTTTACTGTTCTTAGGGTAAATTTAAGGCTGAGATCCCACAACATTGTATTGTTCACTTATTTACCATCAACTCAGGTATGTTATTTCAAAATCTTATTACAGTATTAAGTGGTCTTTTAGTCAACATCCCAGCTCTTAAGATTTAAGGCTCCAACATCTTGGCTTCCAATTAAACATCCTTTGCCATATACACCTCACTATAACATATAAATTGCTTGCCTCTCTAAGCAGTTTTATAGCTTTATGGACTATCATGTAGCTTGGTAATTATGGAGCTGTATTCAGAGAACATTTCAGAATAAAACCTACTATATCAAATATAATTTGACCCTAATAAATTTATCAAAGAGCTCAAACATGCCAAAGCAAAAAATTATTCACCCTTACCTTTTTGTATTCAATATTTAGAAAATGGGACACGTGAGAGAATAACATCTATTAAATCCACATGTTAATTTTCTAGTTCCTTAATTTATGCTACATGTTTTTCAGAGACAGTGGCTAGGATCACAAAGAGTTTTTATCCATCATTCCTTAATCCCTGAAGTACCCATGGGTATGACTAGGATTTTTCTGATTAGTAGTTAAGCAGACATATAATGGCTTATATATCAAAGCTAGTACATGTAGGAAGAAATTGGGGCTTTAGGCAGAAAAAATGTTGCCCTCATCCTTCCATAAATTGATGGCATTAAATACTATTAAAATGTTAAAGTACACTTCAAGCGTTTTGTTGGGGTTTTTTTTCTGTTTAATTCCTAAAGAACTTTTTTGGTCCAATCCCATATGTTGACCTATGACACTGTTTAAATAGTGCCAAATTTTCTTGTCATATCCCCATTACTTTCACAACCATTGATGCAGTGCAGAAATGCTACTGTGTGTGTCTATGAGGGTTAATTTACCAACAACTCTTCTCTTGGGAAAGCCCTAACATGGAGGTTAATAAAGGTCAAGCAAAAATAAATACTTTACAGTATTTTTCTGAATCCATTTCTCAGGAAAAGCAACTTATAATAAAAAGGTCTTTGTGCAATTACTATTATGGCACTGGGGTGTGAAAGAAACTAGCTTTGAGCAGCTATTTCTCTCATTTTAGCTGAGGTAAGCCTAGCTGTGCATTTTAGGATATGAGTTAAACTTGGTTAGATTGGAGTTGATCCCCATGTGCCCAGCACAGGCATTTTACTCTGACAAAATGTTGCTGGTTTTGCTGTGTGGTGTTCCTTTACACTGGTTCTACAGGAGTAGAGCAACTGAAAATGACAGGCTTTGTCTGACAGAAACAACTGCAGGCTACACTAGAAAGAATTCAACACAACGCAACTTAGAACCATTTTCATGAGTTCTCAAGTACAGCCTCATCAAATGGACCCAACACTTAAGAAATATCCCTTTCAATCACACACTAAGTATTTCCATGGGGTTGCAAAGGTACAAGACATCAAGGCAATCTCACAAGGCACAGAAGAGATCAGAGTACCCAAGTTAGAGTAATGATGCATAAGCATTCACAGCAATTCTTCACACCAGTGTCATAAAAATCACTTAAAACATATAATAAACAAATCCTACTATGGTTATTTCCCAGTCCAGTTCTGTAGAGCTGAATGTACTCCACCATATAATAATATTTTTTTTTAATTCTCAAATAAAACAATTCTTTAAGTGTGGAATAGTAGTTGTGGCTATCTGCTATTCTTCCTTGAAACTGAACACCAGATCAGGTCCTCAGCCGATACAAATCAATGTAACTTTGGCTGAAGGAAGCTCACATTTAGAATCTAAGTTTGAGTTATACAGATTGAAAAAAGCCCAGACTGAATGGCAAACATACCCTCCCATGGGCCTTCCCTCTGCAACGGATTGAAATCTATTCCTAGGCAAATATTGGTTTCACCTATAATTGTTATATACATGGATGACAATTTTCAGCACAGGTCAACTGAAATGCACAAAAAAGCATTAAAAAGGAAGAGATTGTACAAGTGTCACTGATCACTAGATTATTACAGATATAAAATGAATGCCAAAAAAAAGGAGACACCTTCACTTTTGACAATTTTTTTTCATGAGGGTGTTCTTGTTTTAATTGTTGTTGCTAGTGTTATTATTATTACAATTATTACAATTTTACTGGTGGGAGGAGAAACTGGGAGCTGGGATTGACTGGTGTGGTTCATAAAATCAGCTATAACCCCAAAAATTTTAATTGCTGAGATGGTCCTCAGGTCTTTCTGAAAATTAAGACTGTAGCAGATGCTCGAGAAACACTCCGACCCTGTCTCTTCCCATTCGTAAAAACAGCACATTGTTGGACCGGCACTTTCC
Organism: Calypte anna; assembly: GCF_003957555.1. Taxonomy (NCBI): domain Eukaryota; kingdom Metazoa; phylum Chordata; class Aves; order Apodiformes; family Trochilidae; genus Calypte; species Calypte anna. Next base: position 10,879,237 of record NC_044250.1, read on the forward strand.
CTTTTGTCTCCTCTCTGCTAAGTTGTTGATGATGCCATTTTTTGCCATCTGCCCCAGAGCTTCATTAAAGATACATGAATGGACTAACTGGGCTGCTGTCTTGTGACGAACAGGTGCTATTGTTTGTCCCCAAAGACTTGCACTAAAGATCTCACTCAGAATACTTGAGAAAGAGCATCTGCAGCAGTCAGTCAGCGAGTAACTTGGCAGAGCCCACACTATGGGTTAATATGCAAGCAGTGACACTCAGAGGGACTAATTTTCTCTTTCATGAAGATTTTTTTTTTCTTTGTTTTTGTTTTTAGGGTTTTGTTGTTTGTTTTTTTTTTTGTGACGGGTGGTAAATCAGTGGATTTGAACAATTCTGCCAGTCTATATCTTTAGCTGAACTGCTCACACCCCGGAGGGAACCTGAGCAAAATTCAGTTCTGCAGACTTAAGTTGTATCTTACACAGAACTACTTCATAAATTTAATCTTTGGTACTATACAAGAATCTGAAGTTTAGCTGCATTAAATGTGAGAAGCAGCCAAGATGAGGGAAATCTTAAAAGGTAGTGTGCCATTCCTTTAATATCCCATCACAACTCCGACAGCCCTTGGGAACTGATTACAGCACTTCCTTGCCTGAGATCTAAGTCAGGAAGTAACTTTAGAGCAAATCAGTCCTGATTAGTTCAAGAAGCAACTTCCAATTTGATTCTCCCTGAAATAATAAAAGCTGGTGGCCCATTTGATAAGCTGGGCAAATCTGCAGTGCTTTATCTACAGTCATGTGAATGCTAATCTCACAAGTTGGCTGGACAATTCGCCTGGTTAAAAGCCATTTATGTTTAGCACTGGCCTTTTCAAAGCTTAAATTTGAACTTCTACCTAAGATTTTTTTTAACTTCTTGAAATATTGGTAAAGGCAGACTGAAGCTTTAACTTGTATATGCAGTCATTAAGCCTCTAAATTTCCATAGTAGAAATGCATTTAAAGTTTTCTACTCTCTCATTTAAAAACTGCAGTGTAATAGGAGAGTTTTCCAGGTAATGACAGTGTATCAAGTAAGAATGTGAATTTTCAGAATGCTCAAAATGCATGTTTATATGATAGAATAGAATGGCTATAGCTGATAGCTCAACAGGTTACATTTTGGGTTGATTTATTTTAAAAATAATAATGGCAGTGCTTGTGTTCCCAGTACTACTAATGCACGTTCTTAAATACCCTGTGTACTATATGTATTTATCTCACCTGGATTTTAAACAGTCTGTGTACAATGCATGGCACTTCATTTTTATACCACTATTGGAATTTTTTTAATTTCAATAACTAGTGTTGATTTGTTGTCCTTTGCAAGAGAGGAAACATAAGAAATGTTGTTAATTTGGATCTTTTTTGATTAGGTCATTCTGGCAGTCATGTAAGGAAGCAAACACCATGTTGCATAAAGAAGCAGGGACTTCTGTGAAAACACATATATGTCAAAGTCAGTGAGCTCACTTAAATGCTTAAAAGCAGTTATGTGCTAAGATTTGTGCAGGTTTGTGTCTAAATCTTCTCCCCAACTGTGCCAAAACTTTAATGAACTCATGCTGTGACTGAGCCTTTTTCTGTCCCCCAAAAATGATCTAGTTGGAAAAAACTGCAGAAGAATTGTACTGAAAAAATAAAAATGTCTCTTTGGTTATAATTGAATGGTCTGGCTGTTTTATTTGTGTTGTTCTGATGAAGCAAAGTGACTGTAAGGCTGGATTAACTGACCAGTTCAGTTATAAAGGATCTGGCTACTTTGTGTGTGACTGGGGGCTGGGCCTTTTGTCCTGAGCTCAGAAATGTAACTGAGGAACTCTCAAAGCTTTGAATTAAGGCACCATCAATGCTTCACATTGTCTAATGTAAAGATAATATGTGAGAGTGGACTCAAACATTAAGTGAAAAATCCTTTCAAGCATAAACAGTCCAAGGGAGGCTGAGGATTCAGGGTCCCTGAGGAGGAATCATTGAAGAAAGGTGGGTTCCAACAGACCAAAAGTGATCGTGCAGGCACTGAATGTAGCTGAGGCTCTGAAAAATTGCACTGACATAGCTCCCACATCAAAAATTATTCAGAGACTACTTTTTGCTCCTGTTAGCAATATAGAACCACTGGAGCCACATCTATATAGGGAGGTATATTATGTTCTAATTTATCTGCCATCTAATTATCTACAGTCTAATTGAAAAGTATTTCCTCTCAGTGGAAGTACATGAGCCACAAAGAAAATGTCTGCCAATGAGATCCCAGGGGAAGTGTTGGCAAATAAACTGTAAAAAAAAAAAAAAAAAAAAGATACCACAGACTTACAAAGTGAGAACTTTTCATATGGGAAATATTATAAAAAAAATTTTACCCCACTACTGAATTTTTAAAGAGATTGTAATAGCTATTTTCTTTCTTTCCCTCTATCATTTTTTCCATTTGTCCAATGGGCAGCATGATTTGGAGGTTTAAGTCTGCTGCAGTGGCCACAGCATTAATGTGAAAATTGCAGCCATGATCATAGAGAGAAAGAGAGCATCCTTATTTTTTTATTATTTTTTCCTCACTACTTTGAAACTTTAAATGAACTGAACTTAAATTCCACCAACTCAGGAAATAAAGAAGGGAGCATCAGAAAAATACTACAAACCACTCATAAACCAGAATAGTTTTAAACCCTTGCTCTCATTTGATTTCTATTAGCCTCTTATTGTGTTGCCCTGGTTTTAGCTAGCTCCTTGACTACCTGAAAATACAGAATTCAACTAACGATGATCTCATGAAGTTACAAGTATGATAAATGGTAATTAAATCTATTTAAATTGTCTGTATTTTAAGAAAGTCTCACTAGGAGGGATGGAGAACATCTCTGCTATAGAGAAATAAATAAAACATGTTATGCAAAAGTGAATTTATAGTTCATTTGGAATTAGAGATCTACCACCTTTTCAATCCATACAAATGCATAATCTTGTCAATTAAATATTATTGTTAAGGTCTAGTAGTATGTTAAAATCACTTTAAAGTGCAACTAAGGAAAATTCATGTGTGTTTATTACTCCTTAAGGGTCTATTAGTGGGTATTTTATTCAGATTTGTGTTGTAAAATCTGCATAAACTCAGCATATTGTTATCCCCTTGTGTGCATTTGTTTGGTTAAAGCATAACAGCAAATCTCTATTTCTGCAACTTCTGGAAAAGTCAAGAGAACTAAAACAGTCCTAATTTTAATCAGATACAAACAGTTATCTCTACAGAAGTGAAGGGCTGACTATTATGCAAATTGTCACAGTTAGTGGTCACCAAGCCATCACAGAAGACTGAGCAAGTCAATTATTTCCGATAGTTTCAAAGACTAGTGAAGATGTATGCTTCTCATTTGCACCTTGTCTTACTCATGCCAAAATAAGAAAAATACTGCAGCCTAATGATACTTGTTGATATTTTATATACAGAAGCTCCATTACTGGAGCTCAAATCTAAATATAAATTATGTCAGAAATTCCTTAATAGCTTATGTTTTATGGTGATACCAAAATGTGCAAGATTTTTGGAATAGATTGAAATCTCCTGTTGATGGAAAAATTTAGAGCAGGAGATGCTTTAAAGTTTGCATTTCATATTGGTGCTTTCAAGCAGTCTTCTCCCCATATCCTTTCAAGACAGAGTTCTCTATTGAATAGTAGCCAGCACCAGGTATTAACATGAAACTAATTCCCTCAATAGAAGGGCTTGCAATGTACAGTACAAAAAAAAGTAACCTAGCACCATACACTGATGATTGCTAAAGGATTGATTGTCTTTCACTGAAGAATACCTCCACCAGAAGTTAAAACAAAAAGAGAAACATCTTTCAGTGCCTCTGAACAAAACTCCTTCTGGCCTATACAGGTTAAAAAAAAAAAAAGAAAGGTACAACAAAAAAACAGGTTGAGGTTTTTCTGTTATATTAAAGTAATAGAAAATAGATCTGAAATACAGGGGGCTCTGAGGCTGAGGAGTTCTGCCATTTACTTTCTGCAGGAAGAATTTCTTCCTGATCAGCACATTGTTTCTAAAGCTCTGTTTTCACTGATATTTCAAGATTTGTAACTATATTGTATTGTAACTATATAAGCACTTAGAAGTTTCGAATACTTTATAAATATTAATTAAATGAAGTTCAAGGCCCCATTCAGAGAATAGTATTATGTCTCCAGTTTACACATGAGGAAATGCAGAAGGGCCTCGATTTCTTTTCCAGTCACAGAAGTTCCAATGCATAGCAGATATAAAGTAATTCCATTGTGATCTTCTGCTCACAACCTTTACATTTTACTGCACAATTAAATAAAGACCTACTGAGAGTGCAGAGCTATGGCTAACAAGGGACATGCTCTGTTGCAAAACCAGAATGAGGCAGCTTTAGTGCAGGTACACACCAGCACTAACACAGCTCAGCTGTCAAACACTTGAATATTGGTAGGACAAAAAAGTGGAGGTGAGTCACAGGTATGGAAAGGAGACGCCTTTCCCATCCCACCCAGTCAAATGCTGATTTCTTCAGGTATTTATTTGCCTGTGAATAGACTCTTCTTTATTGTAAAGACAAGTATTGATTATTTTGCTCAAGTCTAAATGGATAATATTTAAGAGACTAGGTCAAAGTAGGTATTCACATATAGTGAGAATATTCTTGCTTCTGCATATTTTATCTTTTCTGTATAATGCAGAAAAGTAACCTAGATAACTTTCAAAAATCACATCATGTTTATGGAGTGTCTAAATTGAAACACAAAGGGTTATCAAAGGCAATTCTATTGAGAACTAGTTTAATGGAGAAAACTCCTGCATCTAGAGATCAAAGTCAAACCAGAATACTGATAGCATGCAAAAATTAATTTGTTCTGTGTCTTCCAAGGATTCCTCATTTCTTTGACATGACCTGACTGACCATCTTTACTCAGAAAAGGCTCCAAGAAACTGGTGTGTTCGCACAGTATGACTGAGCTGGTTGCCAGTGTTAGGTATTCAGTAATTATTGCAGTTTGGGACTAAGTAACAGAGAGTTCCTAAAATTCCAGTGACATACACACAGCCTGCTTCCTTCCTACACCAACTGTGTCTGGCTCAAATCAGTTATTTTGGTTCCTCGACTTTCTACAGCATTTGTGATACATCTACAAAAACATTTTCAAAGAGCAATATAATTAAAAAGGTAAAATAAGGCAGGAAACCAGGAAACTAGGTATCTCCTAGCACTCCCAGCATTAGGTATCTCCTATCCAAGTTGGGGTGTTAAAATTCCCACAACAGCTATACTTTAGGCATGAATCCACACTGCTGTGCTGCCTTTCCTGCAAAGGATCTTGAAACTCAAAAAGGAATTTCCCATTTTCTGGCTTTCCCCACTTTGTCGGAACTCCAGTGTTATTTAATGCATGCTTTCAGCTTGTGAATAGATCCTTGCCATGAATTCTATGATCACACTCACATTAGAGTGTGGCTGCTCTCAAAGTTGGGATGTTTTCTTCGGTTGTTCATGGCAATTGCTGGGAACCAACAGCACAAAGCTGTGCTGCAATGCCCTTTCTCTCTGCCTGCCGAGCCTGCAGCAAAGGGCTGGCTCCTCTGCAAACACAGTGTGCCAGAGTTGGTGTGATGAAATGCACAGGCAAATCTACATAGAATTATTGAGCAATAACAATGGCCCTTTGTCCAGCTGCGACTGCTCCCCCCTCTGCAGCCAGGCCTTATCTCCTCAGGAAATGCCTGCTTTAACTGACAGGTAGGAGATTAAATCTACAGCTGCCGAAACACAATCTCCACTCTGTTAGATAGGCTTTCATTGAAAAGCACTACAAACACATAATTTGTTTATGTTGTACCAGCAATCTTTGACAAAGCAGACTGTCTAGCTGAGACAAATGTGGTTAAACCCATTTATTGTATTATTTCTGCTACACAGAACAAGCTCTTAAAATGTAGAAACTAGACAAGGCACAAAGCTCTAGCTGTCTGAAGAAATCAAGAATAGATGACTTCTTGTTACACTAGCCCCCTTTACACAACATAGCATGTTCCCTCCTGGAAACCATCCACTGTGCTTTCTTTCTTTTCTTTTTCCATCTCTCTCACTCTCCCCTCCCCCCCCCCCCCTTTTTTTCTTTTTTAAGTGGGTGGTTCAATGATATTTATGTTTCCAGGTTTTAAAGTTTCTTTTGTTTTCTTTAAATCAATAGAGATAAAATAACTAAGACAGTCAAAGGATGCCTTCACATTTAAGAAACAAGGGAACATATTTGAGAGACTACTTCTCAAAGAACAAATAATTTTCCAGACACTGTCTGGTCTTCCTGACTTAATGCACACTAAAGGAGAAGTTTTGCCTGAATAATGAATGCTGGACCAACACCCCCTCGACCCTTCTCTCTCTGTTTTTTATTCATCAATCACATATTTCTCAAAACATTACTTCATTTTTGTTACACCTTGTGCTTTATTTTAAAATAATATCGCTGGTTGTTTATTTCCAATGAAAGGCAGGGAGAATTGATTAATTAAGTGTTTATAAATCTGAGTTTATAAACGCTTTTCATAATGCAAAGGCTCTATAAGAAAAACCTGCCTTTTAGCTGTAGTTTCTTTTGACCACATATTACACCCAGTAAACTCTTCTACAAGAACTAAATAGGTACTATACACTGACTATGAGAAGGGCAACATTGGTCACTCAGGAGGAGACCCTCAAAACCACCACTTATTCCATGGAGCAGGACACACCCCTGAGAATACAGCATGGCCCAGGCCCATACCAATCTCTGCTTTCTATATTTAAGGCTCCATTCTGAATAGGCAACTTCAATTAATGTTACTGGGAGTTGTGGGCACACACAGATGTGCTTAGGGACTGGCATATTAAAACATCCCTTCATTCTGATGAAGCTTGGTAAATGAGCTTTACCAGTGTTATTACGATAGATGCTCACTAAGGAAGATCTGACAAATCACAGAATGGTTGCTCTACTGGTTAACCATAATTAAAAGGAAAAGAAATAAGAAGAGTAGTCAACATAATGTTCTATCATTCACCTTACTTCTATAACCTTCTTGCCCCTCCTGAGGCATTCTCTTCTATACCCTTTCACAGCATGTTGGTTTCTATATTATTTTATTTAACCTTAATCACAGCATTCATCTTTGGATTTGAAAGGAAGCTGTACAGAGCTACCATACGAGCTGCCACTCTGAACATTCAGCTTGGCATAAAATTAAAAAAGTATGCAATAAACTGGCTGAATCCATAGGGAATCCCTCAAACAGCATGGATAATGAGGGGAATCCATAACAGACATAAACAAACCCAGAAAGATGTCTGGGGCCAACATCATTATGTAAGATATATGCCCAAGATGTATGGGCATACGTTTGAATGTTCAACTTCAAACTCAGCCTGTATTAGATTGATTGAATCTCAGCATGGGGTTCAGTTAATAAACAAACCTTGCCTTTGGAAGATATTTGGGGCTGAAAACATATATTATAGCCAGGCACCTACTACATGAGGCACCAGGATGCCCTCCTACCTTAGAGCTTTGTTAAATCAGGATTGTAAAGAAAATTAGAAATCCATAATATCAGAGGAACAGATACAATTTTCAGGTTAAGTGGCACAACTCTAAAGACACTTGTTATCCACAGACTCTATTTCAGTCTATGCACCAGGGGCATATAAACAGAAATCACATTAAAAATTAGAGACCAGTTTGAATCTTTGGGCTTTGATTCACACTTTCCATGTTTTTTAAACATGTTACCCATATTCTCATAAAGGATACAACAATAATGCTAGCAAATCTTTTTGGTAATTATTAATTTCACTGTAGAATAGGTTTTTTGCTATGCTTGGCTTGTTAAAAAAATGCATTTTGCTCACCTCAGGGTGCACCATTAGCCTGCATATTTGCTCTTTTCCTTTTTTTCTTAGGTTTTGTTTAAATATTCTGCTTAAACCTGTATATTAATCACTGCTCAGAAGGTGAAAGAATTTGCAGGAGCAGCTGAAGTGCTGATTTTTTTCCGAAGTAGGAACTAGTTAGTGATGACAATTTCTACATACACTGGAATAAGAATGGAAAAGACATATAGATAGGAAAAGGAAAAAAAAAATTAAGAGTAAGGATGAGGGCTTACTTGGTGGTAAAATCAGAGTCCAACACATCAGTCTAATGTAATAACATCTTGTAAAACTGAGCTGCAATGGCATGCCCTAATGACAGCCAGATCCAGAAACTAAGTAATAATTTTGGTCATTTGGTCAGGTAATAAGAAAACAAGAGAAAGTACCCTGCAAATAAAGCCTATTCAAACAGACTTCCAAAATCAGAGGAGAACACAAAAAGTTTCTTTCAATAGCCCTGTTCAAAGTCCTGCCTTTGTGTTTACCTGTAAGTCACTGTGCTCCACAGGAAACAACTACACAGTGCTTCAGTTTGTGTATTGGTAGCACCTCAGTTATTCTGCACTACACCTCCTCATGTGGACAGTATAAGCAGACTGAAGATGCCTTTGTGGAAATTTGTTTACTCAATAGGAAGAGATTAGGCTTACAAAGTATATATTATGAAAGTTAGTGTATCATCAACGCCACTAGAAACTCACACATCTTAACAAGCAGAACATATCCTATCAAACATTTCCTTAAAGTGAAAGTCTCTTTCTCTATATATACAATATATACAATATTTTTATATACATATATACAGACTAAATCTGTATATATGTTTATATATTTTATATTAGAAAGAAAAAACATATTCTACATTTATACACATGTACATATATAATATAAAGATCTGCATATATGCATGTAGAATACATTTTACATACACATATTTATATCTTATATAAATATTTTATAATATACACACATATATATGCACACAGAAATAGGTGTATGTATATGTAGAACATGTTTTCCTCTTCTTTTCCAAATCCCTCACTTAGGATTTCAAGGTTCTTAGACCCACCTGGCTAGACAGCTTGCTTGCTGCACTACTGGACAGTCACCATTTGAATTACTTTCTTGAACAGACAAAACCTGTTTCTTAAATAATTACTCTGGGAAGACCACCTCTACCTGTGTAAAGACATACTTTGAGCATGACACATTTAAAAGTTTTGTTGCTGAGTGAAGAAGTCTTAAGCCAGCTGGGCTAATCGTAGTGGTCAACATTTTAAGTAACAATTTGGAAATCACTCTGTATAATGCACATATCTACTATTGCTGGATTTATTTCTGTTTTGTCCTCCACTTAGTCTTTTCACTCCTCACTTCAGTCTCCTTGCAAAACTCATAGCATTCATTCTCACTTCATCTCTTCTGGAGAGTATTTTTTGCGTATACAAGGTAGCTGTCTGGCAGTAAATTCTCCTTTTGAGATCAGTGATATAAATAAAGTCATTCCCAAAATAGTCAATAAACTTCCAGTGAAATACATTTGCCCTTCCTGGCTTTAGAAAATTCATTGTCACAAATACAAGAAAAGCTTAGACATAAAAGTAGCATCATTCTAAGGAAATAGGGACACTCACAAACATTTGTTTATCAAGACAGATGCATGCATCTGAAACCAATTAAAATCTTGCTTTTCTAAAGCACTACTAATGCAGTCAAGGGTTTTCAGAGTAAACAATGCTGTGCCCCACACTCCTATTTTTTTAGCACATGCTTGTCTGTCTTCACTGTCTTTTCAGGTAAAAGAAAGCTGTTAGATGACTTTTTCAAAAGAATTTTTAGTTGTTTGTTTGTTTTTAATTTTAATTTTTATTTGTGAAGGTCAGTCTAACTCCAAAATTAACCAAAGAAAATACAATAAAATAACAGTATAAGACCTCTGAGGTTTAAGGGCAAATGGGCTGAACAGGATCAAAGTGAGATGCGCAGACCAAATAATCTTGATGTGTACTTTGGACCACATTGGTGTTGTATTTTTAAGAGAAGTGGAGGGCAAAGATGTGGGATTATATGTTAAGGAAAGAAGAGGAACAGGTTTTGCTTACAGTTAGGTCAGTAAGTGTGCCTAGTTGATATAGTAGGGACCTTGAAGTACCCATCCATTCTTTTTAAAAAGGATTTTACATCTATGTGATATTATTATTTATCTGCTTTATATTGTTGCTGAATAGAGTAATACCCACTGCATTTCCAATAGTAGGTACATCACTGACACCACTGTCCCAGAACTGGCTGGTGCATGTGGCACTGTATTATTTGCAGCTCTGTTAAAAACAGTAGAGTCCACATGTAAGTTATCTCAGAGTACATATTGTGGTCTTTCAGTACACAGCAGCCTGATCTTGATTCTCCTGAATGTCTGGACCATGTTCAAATCCTTCATTTTTTTTCCATACTCAGTGTCTGCCTGGCTTTTGCTGTTACCAGTCACTGCTACAATCTCTGAGCTAGGCATAATAAAAATCTTTCCCATCTGAGTTCTCTGCTATGGTTACTGGAAATCTGCTGTATATAGTGTTCCCAAGAGCAGGAAAGGAAGGTACCTTCACTGCAACTGGATAAATATCGCCTTTTTATTAAAAGAAACATCTGCCCTCAGTGAAACCACAACTAATGGTGACTGCTAAGCTACCCCAACCTCTCCAACCAAATGTATGTAAATTTGCATTTTACTGTTTCTAGTATTGACATAATATTTGAAGAATATGTTCCTCTTCACTTTTCATCCTTTGCATCAAGGAAAAAAACCTACCAGTTTCTTCATATTTCCCAAAACTACCTCAGAAGATATAACTAGGGCAAAAACTGACTGATCACTGCCTTTTTAACTGAGTTTGCATGTTAATTTATTGCATGCTTTGTTTGTAAATGTGCTTCTGAAATAAATGAAGCATTTACAAATATGATTAATCTACAGATTCAGAAGCATGCAATAAAGAAACAAATTACTGAGTGCCCTTGTCCTCTTACACAGAAGCTAAAACACAACTTTCAGACATCTAGGACTGCTTGGCTTTATTTTTTCTTTAACTAATGTTCTTTCAAATGGAAGTTTTCAGCAATGAGATTTCCTCTAAGTTCCTGATTCCAGTTTCATTTATACCAGCGTAACTCAGAAGCAACAGCAACATATGTTGAAAACCAACACCAGAATAAACACTGTAGATGAGGTCAAAGTAAGTCTGTTATTGTAAGATTTTTAAAGTGCTCATGTAGATTAATATTCTCACCCTTTGACAGATTTAGGCAAATTGGAATGAACAGAGAAATGCAACAAGTTGAAAATTCAAAGTACGTTTTCTTGTGGATTTTATGCCACTCACATTTTCAGTCAGACCACCCAGAGCAAAGAAAAGAAAAAGCCACAGCAAAAAAAAAGCCCTCTGCATTGTTTGCAATAATATGGAAGGAAATTGAGTGTATATTCTCTTCTTCCTGTATTTTCCAGCTAGATTAAGCTGTTGTCTTCACAATTGCCTCCCAGCTGCTGTGACTTGTGAAAACAACAGACCCTGCTCTGTTGTCTGCAGAAAGCCTGGATTGTTATGAGTAACTTTATTGCAGGCACATGAGTGTGTTAAGACTTTAAAACACGCTCAAATGTCATGTGCACACCCAGTGACGGGCAAGAATAATTATGAAAAAACAAGAATTCTATGTCTACGAAACAGTGTCTGACAAAATGGGCCATTCATTGTGTTCCTTTGGGAATGCTTGGACTCTCCAGCCAGAAAACAAAAAAGGCACTTTTTTCCTGCCGTAGGCTGAATACTTAGCTTTGCCATCTGAGCCCTAAGAAAACATGGGCCCCCTCTCTAACTACTGGCTGGCCCGCACACAGTAGAAAGTATTAATGCCCCCCTTTTTTCCAGCAGTTCCCTCTGTGTAGGCTGCAGCCAATGTAAAGTCAATGCAAAGACAAAACAGTTTGCCTAACATTAGTAAAAAAAACATAACTCTTGTACAGTCTGAAAATCCCTCTGACACACAGAGGTTTTATTCTAAGGCATATCCCCTTTATCCTTCAGCAAGTTACCGTAGCTACTGTTAATGCTTTTAGCAGGTAATAACCACTGCCTGCTGCTCAGCTTGAAGCTTTCTAGGAGTCTATAGGCAAGCCTGACTGTGTACAATTCTTAAAAATTATTATCCAGCTGCTTAATTTACTACTGTCTGTTTTCACAATCAGTCTTCCTCATCAGAATCCATCTGCTCCTGAAAGGGTCAATACAAATTAAAACATAACATGGCTGAGTGGAACATCAGGTCATTTTTATATCACTTTTTTTTTAACTCGCAAGTAGACTAACTCCAGTCTCATCTGAACAGTGATAAATTTCAAGCAAATGAACAACATTGAAAGTTATTTTACATGATAATTTCTAGATCAGAAACCATCTGACTAGCATACATTTTTAAGCTAAGAAATCATTTCTCTGTATTTCCTTTCGACACAGCAGCTATTCAACATATTCAGCTGTCTATACACCTTTAAACGAGGTGCCCACACAAATTCCCTATTAAATCAGAGCACTGTTCTACTGAAACAGAAACAACCCACTATGGCTTGAGAAATCCTTGTGTGCTACTCATAAAATGATGAGAATTATTTTTTATTAATTTGGCTCAGTATCTAAATATAGATTTTCTGGTTATTACTTAAGACATCTAGTATGAATTTTAGGTAGCTGTGCTCAAAGCAGGCTGGGAAACATGAAAACAATGGAACCATAATTCTTGAAAGGCTCTGGTGCATTGGGGTGTTCATATGGAGCAACAGAAATAAACATGAAGGAAGAATTGTACTTTCAACAATTTTATGGGCTGCTATTTTCTTCACTAAGCCTTCTTACTCTGCTTAGATAACATAAGCAGATTACGTCTATAGCACTAAATAGGTTTTGAAAGGATATTGTGATTTAATATCAGCTTCTACCCTTCTTCAGGGCAAAAACTGTCCCTTCTGATTTGTACAGCACATAAACAGCACGTAGCATAATAAGACACTGATCCTGACTGGGGTCTCAACCAACTGTACAAATATTAGCACTTGTAATATTATAATAGGAGGTCATTATGGTTAATACAGGATCATTCCAAAATATCCCAGGGAGATACATAAAAAATGAATGTGCACAGGTAAATTTCTGTCCCTTTCCAGAATCTAAAGGAAAATGGTTTCAAACTCCTTCTTGTCATTGCTAATGTGAATGTACAGGGTTACCCTCAAACATGTATTTAAATCAGAAACATACAGTACTATGAAATGAACCATCAGGCCATCCATGAATTTGTTTTAACAATCCAACAACATCACCATTTCTCATTCATCCACTTAGCTTAATTTTCCTACCATCACTTTCATTGCTGAGGTTGTCTCTATTAAGCCATTTTTTGTGCATCATTAACTTTTAACCAGGCATCGATAGCTTTATTGTTTAAATTGCGAATGACTTTATTTAACGTCAGCATTTCTTCTGGCTTCTGACATGAAGTCACATTTTATAACTAATTAAATTGATCCCTGGGAAGCAAAAGCCACTAAACGGAATTATTCGTACCCAAGTGTCAATATATTAAATCAAAGGGCTAATGAGTTGGGTCACTGCTTCTTTTATCTGAAAGCTACTGCAGAATAGAATTCGTGTCAACCTCTACTTTCTGCTTTAACAATTAGTTTTATCTAAACCAAAGGTAACTAATTAATGCATTTTGATAAAGCTGTAAATAATATGTTAAATCCAGTTTTTAACACTAGCACACACGATAAGGTCACTTTTTTTAGATGGAAAAAATTGCTTTGTTGATATAAGCTGTCTAATACTGTATTTTTTGAACTCCCATGTGAAAAGATTATTACTGCTAGGTCACAGGAAGCTTCCAAAGTGACCTAAAAGGTGTTTTGTAAGTAAACAGTTTTGAGAACTTTTCAGTTTTCAGCCATTTCTATTATAGGCGTAAATCAAGAAGAAAATTTGCCTCTTGGAACTGACAATACTGCCTAACGAAAGTGATTATGAAATTACTAAATTTGTCATGTCAGCTTTTCCTATAGCTCTTGCAGCTGCTGAGTAATATTTTGGAAGTTTTCACTATTTACATCTGGACAGTACTTTTAAAATTCATCACCTAATAATTCATACCACTCACAGAATTAGTCATAGTTCAGGGTTTTTTGACAAAATGCTTATAGATGGCTCAAGAAAGCTATCTGTACTGAAGTTACCTTCAACTAAACTGTGTATGTCCAGATTGTTTAAAAATACATTCTAAAGATCTCTCATGCCTCAAAACCACATTTTACCAGTGATTTGTTTTTCTTGAGATCCAATCAACCTCTCATATTTCATAACCTTTGGAGAGTTCCATACAGGGAAGTACACTTTGACACTTACTAATATTTATAAGGGACTTCTAAGCTATAATTATACTTTAAGTCAAAGGGTATTAAAAAGAAAAAAAAAATACAAAGCAGTTGAGTGTCATTGCCTTGTTTTTCCTTCCCCTTGCAGGGAAACAAGGATGGGTGGGAATACACCTTCTTGTAGTAGCAGTCTCCAATCGTGACCTCGTGCCAACTACTGTGAGCATACAAGAAGGCAGAATGAAGAGTCTTGTGTGACTCACACAACTGATTTTTTATATGGCTTGCAATGCACATAAGATCAGATAAGAGGATGAAATAACACTTTCTCATTCATTAATCCTTTTCCCCACAGCAAATAGGGTGTAAGAAAGTAATGTGACTGAGTCACCACCAACTCCCTAGTCTTTGTTGAGGGCTGCAGCCCTTATGCAAAACAAACTGTAAAATTATAAACTGGTTTAAAAGAAATACCCCAACAACCAATGAAAGCAATGCTGTGATTGCTCACTTTAAACTAATGGTTGTTTTAACACATAATGGTGAATCAAAAATAGGATGGAAGCAATGTCTCTCTAAAACGAGGTTTTGTTGTTTTACCACAAAGATCAAATACAACACAAGGAACACCACAAATGCTTTTAAGAAATGCATGTTCTTGTGCCCACACATCATTTGCTTTTTCAAACAGTAAATTAGGGGGTTTCGGCGAGCACAGTGGTTCCCTTATAAAACAACTTCAAATAGTAACTTTTATCCATTTATAAATGCGTATGTTTTGGAGGGTCAAGTATGTGCTGTTGTTTCACACCACAAATGTTTGCTTTCCTTTCCAATGGTTAAATGTCACGAGAGAGCTTGACCCTACTACAGAACATCATTCAGTATCTTGGGGAAACCACAAATAAGGCTGTACCTGTGTTTGGCATGAGATCATTTAAAAATAAAAGTGGGTTTTGTAGTAGTGAGACTTTTGCACCTACAAATGTTGATTAAATATGGGCTGTTTTCATATATATTCTGTAGCCTTTATTGTTGTCCAATATTTCGGGTTTTTTTCAAACACATAAAATATCTGGAGCTACAGCAACATTGTCTTTTAGTTAGGTTAAACTACAGGATGCTAGTCACTGAATACATGTAAATTCCTCTTATCCCATTTAGACTCCACAGGAAAAAAAAATCATTTTAATAAAAATAAGAAAATTCTACACAAGTATTTATGTTTTGGGAGAAAGAAAGAAGGTAATGCCTTGAAAGAAAGATTCAAAACACAATGGTGCTACAACTACAACTATAAGTAACAGTTTCTTTGCAAAGTACAGAGGGATTTTTCTGAAAAGTGTTACAGAAATAGATAATGAAATGATGTTGTTGCCTGAGTTCACTGCAAACAAATTTCAGACATGATGCTGGAGACACATGAGAAGTAAATGCTTTACAATTGAAAACTGCAAGAAAATCTGTCCTTACTAATCCAAAAATTCTGCTGTAACTGTTAGCAGCAGCTGCATTTAAAAATGGTTGAACATAGCTGAAACAAATAAAGAAGTTTGATTTAGGAAGGGTTCAACTTCTCATCAATTACAATGGCAACAACTTTTATCAAAATGTGTAGATACCTGAGGGGAAGAGAATACTCTTTTCCCCAAGCAACATGGTTCACTGCACATTACCAAGCTAATGTCATTCGACAAGTATTA
The DNA here is from genome assembly GCF_003957555.1 of Calypte anna. NCBI lineage: Eukaryota > Metazoa > Chordata > Aves > Apodiformes > Trochilidae > Calypte > Calypte anna. The sequence goes on from NC_044250.1 coordinate 10,895,307, forward strand.
TAGTTAAATCATGGAGAAATCTGGTTTTTAAACTAAGTTACCAAGCAAAGATTCTGTTGATATATTTGAGGTTCAGTACTGCCCATGAGAAAACAAGACATGGGAATAATGTAAAATCTAGCACTAAATATTTAGCACTGACCAAACAGAACTGTTGGGAAGCATATCTGTCATTGCATTCAAATACAGGTTTAGCTTATGTTTATTTGGAGAGCTCTGAAAAAAATATAAAAGAATAATCCTTACTAAGGATATTTCCAAATTCTTTTACATGCTGTCATTCACTAATGATTGCAAGATGATCTAATTAATTTATTTAAACAATGAACATTTTTTTCCTTTTTAGAAATGAGAAACCTGGAACACATGATCAAGAAATTTGATTTCTAATTGTTTAAAAAGAAAATCAATATGGCTTTATCTGATCTCCTCAGGTTTGGGATGGAAAAGGTATCATACTAGTGCCAAATATCTTATATTTTGGGTATTCATATTAGATAAATTTACTCAGGATCATTAAGTCCATAAGGGACTGAGAATGACAGTAAGTTAAAATCCAGTTACCATACCACCAGTTGTTCTTTTGGGGAGAAATGTGGGAAGGCAAGGTTTGCAGATGTTGAATGCAAGCGTACACATTAATAACCATTAAAATGGAAAATTAATTGCTCACTAACATGCTAATGCCAATACTTTAAAAGAATTTTTCCCCTAGTTTTTGCCAGTGATTTCACTGTTATGCCATTGCTGTTACTATACCCCAGCGGAAAATGATTTGTTGATATCCCCTTAGGTCATTCCAAGACGTATGGAGCCTACAGCAATTAGCTGCTCATGTTTCTGTCAGTTTTCTGGTGCTAGACCTTATTTTTCATAAGATTTTTTTTCTTCATTTATACATTGCAGTTCTCTTGCTCTGAGCAACACAGATAACAATTAAACTGAAATGGTTGAGACTAAGATTATTCTTTGTACTCTAGAGCTTTCATAACAATTTCTGAATGCATCTAATATTCTCCATGAAGACAGGCAGAGAAAATGTGGTAAGAAATGTGAAGTATTTATGCAAATTTTTATGATTTATCTTGGCAATTTTTTCCATATGGGTTTCTCTAAATGTGATCTCTCAGTTGCCTACATATAAGGACACAATTGTGTGTGCCCTTATGTGTGAATTTCCAATTTGTTCTTACATTCAAAATTGTTGATGCAAAATACAAAAGGACAGAACATGTTGATCTCTTCTGTCTTTAGGAACCTGTATTTTTAATTCTGCATATGCATATAGTTGTTCACATCTATTATTATTTCTCACAAAATTTAATAAAGCCAGTATTTTATTAGGATTATTTTTAAATGAACAAACTTTTGGTATCCACATACTTCAGATGCAATAAAATGGTGTGGAATTTTTTTAACCTAAACAATTTGGTACCTCGTCTGCAGGTGTGCTTTGGGATTAGATGTCTAAATTACTTCAACTTCACCTGAAAAGAAATGGTAGGAACAAACTGCTCCTGCCATAAATTGTGCCCTGCAAGTTGGTAGAATAAAAGCAGGACAGTCTGAGATGTATCAGGACTTCAAAATATTTCAGTAAGATGTTAAAATATTTTCATAATATTCAGAGAACAATAATTGCATTGGATTTCTGTGGCAAGTTGAACATAAAACTTTCTGAAATGCATATAATAGGTATCTTACATGAAATTTCTTTTCCATGAGTAAAAAGAAGGATAATTAAAAAGCAGAGCTCTAGGAAACTTGGTGATTTCATTTCAAAAGGATTTGTACAACCACTTCTTTATGTTTGTGTCAAATTACTCAGAGTGAAGAAACAGCTAGCTGATCCAAAGTCAGAAATCATGCCAGCCTCACATGAAAATCAGTTTGTGGACAGTTATATGAATTCTATTTAAGTCTGAAGCATGTAAACCAATCTTCCTAAGGGTGAAATTAAAAGAATTCCAGAAACAGATTAGGATTACTGGTTGAAAGGGTAGTAGTGATAAAACATTTCTCAAGTACTAGACAACATGTAGAAAGGAACTGAGGGCTTTGACACACTCACTAAGAGACACAATTTAGGATTTTTCTTGTGCAAACAGGCATGCAAACAATTTTTCCAGACTACTTTCCAAAAGCCTCTGAGAATACAGTCTTAAGTGAGTGTAGTTTTTCATGAAGGGCATTGAACTGCCAGTCTAAGAGCTGAAAAACTCAAAAGCAGGTACACAGTAAAAATACTGTTGCTAGTGAAAAAAAATAAATATAAAAACTAAGCAATTACACTAAAATTAAATTACTTGGTGATATTTCATCTCTATGTTTATCGCTCTGTAGCATTCGGCTTTTGTGCTTTACATGAGTCACAATGAGGCATCAAATCCAAAAGTCAAGAGGCAAGTTGGCTGTATGCTTTAAAAGAATTCACAAAATTGATTCTCTTTCTATCAACTGCTTCCATTCAGAGGTCTGAATGAGCAGGCTTTATAAATGTGGGTACTCATGGAAGCCTGCACAGCCAAGTATGCCTGCAACCAGATATTTCCTATGTGAATAACTAGAGAGGGAATTTTCAAAGGCTTGTAGTAAGAAGTTTCAAGAGGCAAATTCTCTCAGCCCTTAGTCACATGTTCCTTAAAAGGAAATCATTAGCAACCTAAAAACTCCTTTTCTTTAGTGTTTTCCAATGTATGCTCAGTGTACTGAGACACTCTGTGACATTAACCTGTGCCTGAAAAAGCGACCAACGAGTTTATACTTGCCTATAAAACACCACGTGAGTATAGTGAAGATATATTATGCACCTACCATGTTCCCCAGGCCATATCTTCCATGTCAATCAGACCCTACTTAACAGATGAATAAAGACACATTCTAAAACATTTTAAAGCAGTCATCTGAGCTAAGCATTCAGACCCAGGTTATCTGCATTCAATTCCCAGCACAACCCAGACTCCTTCGGAGACTCTGAACAAGTCACTTAAGTGTTCCAGAGTTTCTTGTCTGTAAAACAGGATAACTAAAATGTCCTTTCTATAACCATTCTTTTGAGTCCTTTACAGCAAATTTTTTTTCAGTTTTTTAGGGAGGAGACATTCTAAGAAGCAATCGTGATTGATGACTCTCCTGTCATTCACACTATGACAGAAACCTCCAACATATCAAATGGGATTGACCCTACTCCAGTTCCATTCCATTCAACTATATCAGTGCCTTTCAATGTGTTGAGGTCAATATCTGATATTTCAAGGGAAAAAAAAATAGAGGAAAGCATGGATGGCTTGTTGCTAATTCTTTAAACAAAATAACAGTGTGTTATAAAAGGAATTCAATTCTTAATTTTAAGAGGGAACTGAACTCCTCTCCCATTATATCATATCCAATTGCTCAGATTTTTAAATTTAATGAAAAAAATCTTAAACTACTGCTTTTTCGGTGCCCACTTGCTACAAATAACCAGCAAGACCAGGACGATATATGCTGTTAAACTCTATTTTTAATCTTATTTCTCTAGTGACATGAACAAAACGTACGAATTTCTCTCTTGCTCGTGGTTTATATTGTCACCAGTTAACCCTGATAAAAGAACAGTCTGATAAAATGCATCTGGGCAGAACTGATGCTGTGTGTTTGTATGTATGCAAAAATAAGAACGTGACTAGATGTGCAGTTATACCACACAGGATACACAGGGTATCTGGTAGAAATAAACTGCTGGAATCTGTGGATTATTGTATAAATTAGTTGTAGCTGGTTTTTTAAATTCAGGGAACACATGATGTAATAAAACTATTTTTAAATGAAAGATCATTAACAACAGATCATTTCAGATGATCTCCACTGCATATTTCACTGCACACTTCAGTTTCTTCAGTGACTTAGGTCTTTGATAACATTTGATTTTGAAAGTGCTTTTAAACAATGAATGAAATAAATAACTGGATAATAATAATCTTTTCCATAACCATCACTATGAACATTAACTTGATATTACTACGTATGCAGAAGTGGTCTTTCACAATTGCAAGTAAGAAATGAGATGAGTGGAAAGAAGAAAACAAAAGGAGAAGGACTGAATGAACTAATAGGCAGAAGAGAGTTTTTCAAAGACAACCAGGTTGACAGAGATTTGTCATGCATATGTATCTTTTTCCTACCTTTGCACTGTTATCTCACTATTTTACCTAGAATTCACCTCCTATTAATAATGCCAGGAAAAAAACCCATCCTTTTAACCATATACAACTAGAACTATTCCTCAGTAAAAATTTCTGTCTGCAAAAAGGAATGACCTATATAAATACTGTATTTTTTATTATTCAGAACTTAATTTTCTGAGTTTTTCCCACCACTCTACTTAATATTTCTGCATGTTTTTTTGCCAAAACAAATTCAATATCTTTAATGGTGTGATGTGTGTATAATTCACTTGTGATTTTTCAGTTAAAGAAGCTATCCCAAACACCAAGGGTGTTAAAAATTTTTTTATACTGCTACTCCATATTTTCACTTATACCCCAGTGCATTCACACATGCATTTTAAATATTTCTCTAAACCTCCAATAATCCCTCTTTGACGTACTGAATGGAAACCAAAAGATCAGTCATTTTCAGTTCATGACTTTTCTTTCACTACAGGAAGCACTGGAATATCATAATCTGACTGAAATTTCCCTTGTCTTCCAATCCTGAATTGATTTCCGTGGCAAAATTTATTCCAACTAAATAGCTACTGATCTCTTCAATTTCTGATGAGATGAATGGAGATTTCAGGGACTGTAGGGCTTCCTGTCATATTGAAAGATTGCTCTGATCTGTGAAGTATCAGCTCAGAAACCATGGAAATTTAAGACATGACAAATGAGTGAGTTCTTGGTAAAACAGTACCATACTATTTTAAGTCAGACTTTGCTTAAATATGAGAGTTGAGATGTCCTGGTGTGCCTCTGTAAGACTGAGTCTATGCTCACATGTTTCTTACACAGTCCTGGATTGCAAGTGCATCCAAGATAAATCTGGATGACATCACAGGAGGAGACTGGGTTCTGCTCCAGTTACATTTAAGTTTTCCTTCCAAAAGAAGCTGGAGGATGTAAGCAGGAAGGAAGCCATGGTAGACACCAACACATTACCCTCAGGGTGACAGCAACATCGCCATGCTTGGGGGCACATGTGCAGTTTAGGCACATAGATGGGATATAAACTCAGCTAAGAGAGTCTAGAACTACTGTCCCAAAAGAAGCAAATCAGTGTCTTCCTCTAAGGGTTACAATACAGGTGCTAAGATCCTTTTGTGCTGTTATTCCTTTTTAAATATCATAAAGAATGAAGCAGACAGATGCCCCAGTAGTTCCTCAATTATACCACACTTTTTTCCTCTAATACTTCTGGATAGGCTGTTTGCTCAGCTTCCCTAGTAGCAGGATCATTGGATGCAGGCTAGTCACTATGAGGAACTGGAGTGATATGGGTGTATAACTAGGAAGCCTTCTACATTAGACGTAGGATTGATCATAAAGCTATCAATGAACTAATGGGAAAAAAAGTATAAACTGTCAGGAGAAAATTACAGGCCAGAGATAAAAGTTAATAGTGAAGTGCTTGAAAAAGTGCCAGATTTTGTCCAGATCCAGGTTAAACCTCCTTTCTAAAATACACAAAAAGAGCTCTGTATGTTTTAAGACTGTTTTCTAGCCTTGAATTACCAAAAAATAATTTTAAATTTATGGATTGGATTTGGAGGCTACAGATCTCTCTCAAACCCTCTTACTTTAGTGATATCGTAATGAAATAAAAGCACTTCTGTTGCTGGTAGTTTGTAGAACACTTGCACCTAGAGTATGATTAAATATGAAAAGAAATGCATGAGATTAATTTTATTTTCAAAAAAAATAATTTAGAGATTCTATGCATCTAAACCTTAATTGTTTTAGTGGATTCCACTGATTTAATTTAGTAAGGACTGTTGTCAACCAATTTGTAGTGTTGCCATGAGAAGCTTAGAAATCATGAGTTTCACAAAACATTTTGTGGATTAAATGAAAAACTTTTTCACTAAGCCTCAACAGTGCAGACATAAGAAGGGGAAGAACCTGAGAGCTAAAGCCAGTGACAGATTAGCTGTTTCTCTACAGTAAAATCTCCCAGGATAATCTCACTTCAAATTGTGCAGCATATTCAAAGTAAATCACTGAAACTTCAGACAAAATTCTAAGTGGTGTATTTTCAGAAAACACGTAGTGCAAGATGAAATATCACCAGAAATGAAATATTTTCCATTACTTTTTTCCTGACATGTACCAACCACCTCCAAGGAGCAAAGACAACAGTACTTTGGTCACCACCCAACTTTCTCTTTCCATGGGACATGTGTGCATGCCCAGAACATGTAGTTTGGTAACCACTGTCATTTATGAATGCTTATTTCCCATAATTTTGCATGAGATGCAAACTGAGAGCTTTGCTTTTCTGCTGTCCCTTAAAGTATAAGCTCAGATCAAAACTCTTCCTGGAGCTGGAGGATTTTAACATCTCTTTTCTGAGTACATCCTTCAAGTTGTCATAGGGGAAAGCTTAGACTGAAACCTTTACTTCCAGGGCAACATAAAAGGGTTTATCAGGGCCACTAATTTTAATGAGACTTGAATGAATGCAATGACCTCTAGGTTTCTCTCTATATCTTAAATGTGGTCACCTAATTATATAATGCATCCAAACACTATTCAGTTAGAACTCTGACAGACTTGCAGAGCAATCATGTAAAAGTAATTTTCTTACAAAATAAGGTTAAAAAATAGATTAGTTTTGGGGGTTGTGTTTGTTTGGGTTTTTTTCTTCAAAACAAAAAGCTATAACAAACAGGGGAAACAGGCAGGTTATCTGAAATCTGCATTCATTACAACCATTTTATAGAAGTAAGAAGTAAGTCCCACAGGATAAAAGCAGCTATTTGCTAATATAGAACAAGATCTAAGAATTAGTAAAAGAAGTGTAAAATTAAGCCAAAGAAGTCAGGTAACAAGAATTTGAGAGAGAAGTGTTGATTATTCTTTCCTTTTCCAATAGACTCATACACTACCTTTACATGATTAACATTTCATACTAGCAACCAGAAAAAATGCAGCAGAGGAATAAAAGTTTATTCTTGGCTGGAAAATGTGAGTAAGAGCCCATCTTCTTATTTCCTATTGTCAAAAAGTTAAGTATCTTGGAGCCATGGTTTTAATACTCTCCACAAGTCTTCACAAAAGCCCTAGTGAAATCTGGATCCTGTCATAGCATGACAAGAAGATAATCTATGTGGGACCTTCCTTTCTGATTAGGAGGTGCTGTCTCTTAATCAGATGGAAAGACTCAGTAAGCAACCCCTCCTCATGCAGAGAATGGAAACAAATCTTTAGAGAATGGCTTAGTCAGAATCTGCATGGAATGCAGTTTTAACTATTTTCCCTGGGCCTTATAGTTGTACAAAAAAGCCCCTGCAGTAGTAGAATTTTAATCCAGGCAAGATTTTAACCTGCAATAGAGGCCTGTGTAGTATTAACATGTGAATGTTCCTGGAAGCTGCAGTTCATCAAGTGTTATATACTTTGTCATCTCAGGGGAGAAAGGAAATAAAGAGGTGAGTCTGGGCCTTGACAGCTGTAAATCTATTATTACCTGGATGAAGACAGATGTGCTGTTTTTAATCTGTGGAGTTATTCCTGATTTGTACAGAAGAAGTAGGAGAAGTAAGCAGAATCTGGGCCAGATTAGTGACTTCCATCCAATCAGAATTCTTTTATTTATTGTAAAGAATCATAAGCCACTGGAGCGGCTTGTTTTTCTCTCAAGGTAACAATAGATTTTGGCAAAAGTGTGTTTTCCACACTTTGAAAAAATAATTACATCACTCTGTCAAATGGTTGGCCTATTGTCCACAGAAAATGCCAACTGCCAGGAACAGTGACCCAAGCCCCATATTAGACAAGGGGGTAAAGTCCTACTTGCATGGACTACTTGAAAGGCACCATCTAAGTGTACTGGATCTAAACACATATTCTAGTGAGAGATTTATAAAAAGCATACCCCACTAGACATTTAATTAAGTAAATATTAATATGCTTTATATATACTGAACCTTTTACCTGGACAGTATTAATTATCATATTTACATGAGCACAGTATACACTGAGAATAACTCCTACTACTATATGTGACACAAGAAAAGCTTGAGAAAGAAGAGGAAGACACTGGAGAAGCAATTTCTCTGCACCTTTTAGAAAAAAATATTTCCACGAGAGGTGATGACTTTCATTGAAGGCCCAAAATTAAATCACCACACTTCCAATTTTTGGCCAGCAGGATCTTTAAAATGGCTATTTCACATAGAGAAATAACACCCTCTTAAATTTATTATATGTTTATGTAAAATGAAAGTGGCAGTTCCATGTTAATAAACCTTGCTTAGGAAAGCAAAAATAATCAGTTGCCGAATGATGGTGAGTAATTAGCCCCTTAGCATCCCCTTTGTCCAGGAATGCTTCCTCCTGAGCTGGCTCTTTTAAATAGCTCCAGTCCTGGCTCCCTTTGTTGAGCTTGGAAATTGTGCACATATGAGAGAAATTAAGCCCTCATTTAACAGGGACACATGCCTGTCAAGTCCAGAGGAACAAAGGCTGGTCCCTGGGGGCTACTCAGCTCCCTGAGGCTGCCACTCATTCTGTTAGCAATGCTTACACTTTACAGATTGTATAAAACCCAATAAATCATTTCATCTGCTCTGGTTAATATACACATGAGCCTGGGACTTTGTTCACAGTATTTTTTTCTTTTGCTTGCAATTCCATTCATTTATTAAGAGGTGACCTATGTTTCCTAGACTGTAGCTGGGTTTTTACCTTTTATAATAATGTTAATTTCTGTGAAGTAAACCTGAAATATTTACTGTCATAAATAAGGACATCTGATGCGATACCTATCTGACTCAGGAGAGAGTGAAAAACTCTTTAATGGTCAACAATTATCAGTGTCTACTGTGTAAATAAATAGTTCATTCTATCAGTCCTAAAGTTAAATTTGAAAGATATGCATATTCAAACCAATACTAAAACATCAGGGTAAATAAAATGACAGATGTGTAGTCTTGCTTTGAAAGACAGTGTTTCCTCAATTGAAAAACAAAAACAAACAGGAAAGAAATAGAAATCATTTTAGTAAAGACACTAATTCTATCCTGGATAAAGCAAAAGAATAAGGACTCTATTAAAAAATAAATATATATTAACTGCACAAAGTGATAGCTGAAGTTAAAACATGAAAGACAAAAATATTCATATACAACGCATCAGCTACCGACCAGAGCTCTAGGGTGGGCAGGCACAATTATGTCCAGATATAAAGGCACACACAGAGTAGTGGAATATTTTATAGTGAATAAAAACAGCAAAATGAAATGCTGTCATTTCCACGTGAGCTCTTTTTGTTTTTAAAAAGAGGGCCTAATTCTGTACTTCTAGTATTAGACTGACATAAGTGGAGAGAAATTGAAGAACACCAGCTGAGGAAATGGCACCCTGCACTGTATTAAATGAAGCAAAACTCTCACTAAGTTGAGCATGAGTTTTTCCTTATACTTGAGTGTAGTACTAAGCCAATGAAAGAAAGTTAGTGGCATAGAGGAAAAACAAATTAAAGTGCAGAGTTGTGTCTTCCTTCCCTAAAATAGTGAAAGCAGTATTTTAATGCCTGCTATTAAGAGGGATCTTTTTTTTTGCCCGCTCAGCAAATTTTAACCAACACTTTGAAAGCATTCCTGTTCTCCAGCAACAATATTGTATTTAAAACTACAGGGCTGACTGTTCTGATAGCTTTAATCCTGATGGTACTGGGAACTTCAAGTAAAGAGAAGCTGGTACAGCATGGAGTTTTCCCTGATCAGCAGGAAGAGAAAAAGCAGCTCTGCATTTGATAAGTAAAACCAGATATAGTTGATGGTTATATGTTAAAGCTTGGCAATTAATGGGAAACATCAACAGTCCAGTGAACTTGCATATCAGTGGGTTCTTTGACAAGACCTTTTCTTCCATCTTGTTAAAAATTCATCTACTGTACAACTGTCATGACTTTTTTTTTTCTTAATAATTGTGAATGCTCCATCAGAGTACCTTTCCCCTTGTGATAGTGGTGGAGAGGTGTAAATTACCAAGACTGCAGGCCCCATTTTTGTATTTAAAAAAATCCCCAAACCCCATATGTTGTTATTATTAGTATTTTTCACTACAAATTTGTAGCAATGAAAAGCACCTGATGGGATCATGGTCTTTGTATGAGGTGCTTTACAAATATGAAGAAGTAGCCTCTTGTCCTGAAAGATCTGACAGTCAGAAGAAACTATTATAATAGTAGCTTATACTATTTAAAAGTAAGAGTTAAAAAATTTCCAAACTTAGACTACACTCCAACATGACAACTTGATGTATAATAAAGACATTCACAAATAATTATCTTACAAGAAAAGATTCCTGTAAAGAAAACATGATACTATTATGCCATGCCCCTGCAATCTTAAACGTGGCAGAAATGTAATAAATAACTGCTTTTTCAGGGATAAAAAACTTTACAGTGCAAACCACATGTCTAAAGTGTTCAAAGAAATAGGGATCAATAGCTTCACAGCTGTAAAAGTCAGGAATTATTCTGTAAGTAGAAATTAAAAGTAAGTCCCTATCAATAAAAATAAGTTTGCCATAAGGGTAGCTGTCATTCTGGAGTCTGACTAAACCTAATTTGTTTACCTATGGATTGGGTCCGAATTCAAATCCCTGGTGCAAAAGTCACAAACAAAGGAAAGGCTTTCATTTCAACAGAATTTGGTTCATTCCTCTACCTGTATTGGATTTACGTGGTTAAAAGAAAAACCTGTTTCTAGAGTAGGCCATAAGCAAGCATTACCCAGGTGGCTTTTTTTCCTCTTGAGCAAAAACGATCAGAAACTCTGAGACACTTTATCCACCTACTCTTCACAGATCAAAATGCTAAATGTTGCCGTGAAAACAAGGGAGAATATGCAAAGGTGTTACACGCTATGTATGCCACTGACATAATACTTTAATAGGATATGCTGTAATTTCCTGCAATTAATATCTTAGCAGAGCTATAAAGGCTTTTTTCCAAAATTATACCATTGCGTTTACAACACTAAAATTAACGTTGTGTCAACCTTTCCATTATAAGCCCTCTTTTTCAGAGGTTCATAACTTGGCTGTAAAAATATGTTCTGCTGTAAAATGTGGCATGCAGGATCTCCATTTAAAAGCAGCCATTTTGATTAAATAAAAAACATTTAACAGCTTTTTAAAGTCTTTTGAATGCCCTACAAAAGGTGTAAGAAATGAAGAAATCTAGGCATTCTTCAAACTTCTTTTTTTTTTTTTTCCTCTCTACAGTAAGCCACAGTTCAAAGGCTGCTTCACAGCCACGGAAGTTGCTCCATATAAGGACAAGACATGGATTTGGGAAACTATAGACTTCTTCATTGAGAATAGTCTATCCACATGCTTGTTTCACTATGAATATGGCTATATGTGGTCAGCATCTTGGCCTCATGGGAGTCTCAACTAGCTGAAATGGTTTTCATTGAGGCAGGTGAGTGGATGAGAAGAAAGAACAAGTATTTCTCTGTCTTTCACTCTGGCTAAAAGCTCCGTCACTGTAAATTAAGGCAAGTGATAAAGTGACAGAAAGTCATGACAGAAAAGATGATCAAGATGTTAGAGACCAGGCTATGAATTCTGAAACCATGGATTTCAGGTGTGTCAAATTTCATATATGAACTGGATCAAGTCACTTAGGAAACTTAACTTAGGTGCTTAAATTAGGAACGTAGTTGTCTAATCAACAGAAGGTAATTCACAGCACCTGGACTGCTTTATATATGGAGCCAAAAGTCCTAATTCAGTCACTCAAATGAGATATCTAAAATTAGATACCCCCAAATATCTATATGCTTTTTATTCTGCCTCAAAAGAGTGTGGTGAGGATAATGCACTTCAGCTTTTGAGACATTCAGATACACAGTTACAGAGGAGATGAGCATCCTGAAAATGTATCACCAATAAAATTCAATGAGATGGAAAAGGCAAAGCTAGAAATGTGATAGTAGAGTTCTTCATATAAATCACTCGTTGTCAGAGCAAAGAACAAGTGTCATATCTCCTCCTCCAAGAAAAGTTTGTTTCTATATTTATATTACATAAATTGCTTTTTCTGCTTTAGCTATTAGGTAGACATTGCACTATCAACTTTATTTTGTTAGTTACAGCAAGTACCCACACTACTCATCTATCTACCTGATCTGGATTTTGAACTATTTATTCCTGCAACTGGTTAATCTCTCATTTACATAATAAAAATGACTACTTGTTACTTTAAAATAAAGATTGCTAACTCAGAAGTGCCCTTCCATACTGTAAGGCTGTCATGTGCCTCAAGCTGGATTTCACACTTCACCATCAACGGGGAATTTCTTTGTCTCTATTATTTTGTGTTACAACTTCAATGTTTTCTTAACATACTGTCATTTTGGGTGAGTGAATAAGATGAATTCAGCATTTCATAATGCACCATTGTATACTGTTTACATCATTTATTTTCTTTTTATTGAATGATTACAAACTTCAATTTAAAATTAATAACATTTTGTGGGAGTTACTGCATGTGAATTAAGCGTGGTGATGTCAGTGCATCCCTCTGGAATTTAAAAGATATTTTACTGTATTATATCATGTGTCACACAGTATATCAATTTTTATTTCCCATCCCTCAAGTAGGGAATGCGCACTGTGTAACTTCTTAGATTCTCAATATAGACATAATTTACCAAAGCTGTGCAGATGCCCAACATGCAGCAGATGATATAAACAAGATTTATATAAAAGCTTAGTTCTCTTGAACAAGCAAAAGTCATACAACACAAGCCTCTACCTTATCTAATTATTTGGGGGAGGGGTGTCTAATGTAGCAAACAAGGAAATAGGGTGCAAACTGCAGTTATAAACCAGGTTTTCCTTATTTTAACAACTACTTTAAAACTAGATAAGAGAATTCCAGGCAAAGCCATTCACCTTTCCTTGAGAGCTATGCTTTGACATTTTTGTGAGTGTACGGATTAGCTGGTTGCATCAGACAGCAAATAATAAAAATACTTATTCACTTTATCTTACATATATGCCATCAAATGTGTACCAAATGTTATACAGCATCTGGTTTGTTCATTTACTGGTTTGCACATACTACTACTTTCTTTATGTGAATTCATAATTCCTGAGTGCATTCAGAGAGCAAAGCACTTCCTCCTTGGTGTTGTGACATTAAATATATTTAAAATCAGGTTTTATGCTCGAATTGGTTGAGTAATACACTTGCATTCTGAAATATTCCCACAATTATAACTAAAATACATTTTGATTCTTTAGGTCAGGCTTTAGTCCATCTGGCAAATTTAAGATTTTATGATGAGATTTCAAAAACTACTTCAAAATTTATTTGCTAAATGCTTTTGGCCTTTTTATGTGGGGCTGTACTTCATCATTTTCCTCCAAATACCTGCTTCTGCAGACAGAAATTTTGACCTCTGATATCATCACATTCCAGTCTTGCTTGTATATCTGAATATCTCCATAAATCAAGCCATTTGAGGGGGAGGGTATTAAAAAAAGAAAAAAAAAAGAAAAAAAAGAAAAAAAAAAGAAAAAAAAGGAAAAGAGAAAAAAAAAAAAAAAAAGAAAAAAGAAGTAGTGCAACTCCTGATTGTTTTCCCTCTTGGTCATCACATGGTTGTCAATCACAAAAATCATCATTGGAAAAGCAACTAATTAGAAATGAAAGGCTAATATCTTAGGCAGTTTGTGTCAGTCCTGGGCTATGTTTCAATGTAACACTGATGTAAGACCTGAAGAAGTGCTGGTATGCCCAAAAGTTTGCCCATGTTTTCCAACCTGTGCCTCCTTTATACGTCTTTGATATTCCAACCACAATACTAATATTCCAAGTCCTTCCTCGTATCAGGTGCTCAATTCTAGGAAGCCTACTTACGTGAGTAACACTTAGATATACAAGCCACCAAATACTGGCTATGCAAGTATTCCTCAGGCTAAAAAGACTTCACAGGACCAGCTCTGTTGGTAGGGTGCCAGCTGGATCAGTTTCTGCTCCCAGTTATCTGTTTTAGTTTGTGTACATGCCACCCTAGTAAGGAAACTGGTTTTCTGTGCTGGAGAAAATACTGCATTATTATTGTATTATTCCAAATATTTCAAATACTACATATTAAGCACACTAGGAGATGGGGTGATGCAGACCTGTACTACCAGAGGAAAAGCACCAGAGGTTTCAGAGGGGCATAATCTCTGCCAAAGTCTTTGGGGTCTAGACCAGGGTGTTGGATAGCGAGCACTAAGGCTGCCACAGCATGTTGCTCCATCCTGGGCTGCAAGGGGCAGACCACCAGCTGAGAGTGACCCCTGGGCAGCAGTACAGGTGGGTATCAAATATTTGCTTGATGCTCTGCTGTCATTCAGGAGGTGGTTATAATGTGCCCCTAAATAAACAAAGCTCAGAACTGAGCCCCTTCTGTAAGCAAAGCTGTAGAGTAAGTGTTTGGGCTCGATAGAATCAATGAGATTTTATCCCCTGGCTTTGACAGAGGCACTGCTGAGAAAAAAACCCTTAAGCCACTGGTGAGTTTGCAGTACAGCATGGCTAGAGTGAACGAAGCAGCAGTACTGGAACTGGAGACTGTGGATGCCCATGCCTTCATTTCCATTTCCAATTTTAAAATAGATGTGGGAGAGGGAAAGTGGGAGGGCACCTACTATCATTTTCTGCACCAACATGAGCCTGAGAAACAATATTTACTTTGGTTTAACTTATTTCCACACATCAGATCATGTTCAGCACCCGTGTGCCAAAGTCCTATTCTTCAAGTTTGTTGAAATATCACATTCCAAAACATGTGTGCTAACATTTGGCCAACACCACCACAAGATCATTTTATTAACTTGTAGCTCATTTCATAGACTGCTGCTCATGTTGCTAACATATGCTGTTCTACCATTTACTGCTCTCTAATTAGAGAAGTCATATGAAAGCGATACACAAAGCTTAATTTTTGTATTAAATACAATTTGTTTAGACTAGGGTAGGCGAAAGAATTTTTTTTCTATTAGAAAGAAAAAAACCCCAAAACCCAACCAACATTTAGTGAATTAGAAAACTGCAAGAAAGCCTATTTAACTCTTAGGTCACAGTAAAAATTTTTAGAAACTCACTCCCCCATCTCAAGACTGCATACACTTTTAAAGATTGTGTTAAGAGGCAAATCCAGAACTACTTTCTGCTATACCAGGATAAATCTTATTTCCAGTGGCTGAGGGCCTCAGAGCAGCTGAGGGAAGAGCAGCTAGCAGGATCCTTGCAAATGGAACACCAAGTTACAAGACCAGAAGTTTAGGACTAACACAGGAGGGGTGAACCTTTAGCACATTGAGTCTTTATGCTTAGGCCACCATCACACTGTCATGCCAAAGCATTTTGAAAAGAGACTGAATAAAGGATAAGGAGCATCACCAAAATATTTATTAAAGCATGGGCTGTGCAGAAAAGCTTTCACTTTCCACACAGCTGACAGAGAAACTCCAAGCCAGACAGACACAGAGGTGGCTTTTGTTGGAAAAAGCTAGCCTGTAATAGACCTTTTGCTTAGGTAACAATGAAATAAGGACTTTAGAACTCATTAGTAAGCTACAACATAATAATAAATAAAATATTAAACATTGACTCTGATGCTTATCATATTTGCCTTTCTTTTATTGGACCAGTTTCCATATTTGCTAAGTTATAAGCTGAACAAAAACTGTGATGCCATGCCCACAAACAGCCCTGTGAATTTGAATTGATGATTTAGCAGGCACATTACAGGCATGTAACAGCATTTCTCTCCTTCATGTGCAGAAGGGAGCTATGCATATATGTTTCCAATACTGAACTATGGGGGAGAAAAAAAAAAAAAAAACGACAAAAAATAGAACACTAAACAATACCAAAATACCAACAGCAGCTGGGAATTGATTCATGAGTAAAATGGAATTTAAAGATTTAAGGGAGCTGTATCTTTTCTGCTGTAAATTAATAAACTGCAGCTTTAGTTTATTAAGCCACCATGATAATAATTTACATTTTCTACTGCCATAATGTTGACTGCTTATAAATTACAGTAGTTTTACCTATTCTTTAATCCAGAAACATCATTATTAAAATGTTTGATGCAGGGTACAGTGCATCTATCATTACTTATAAAAGTTAATTAGATTAGATAAAAGAAATAATTAGATTTGCATTTTTATCCTGGTTTTAAACTTCCAAAGAAGATCACAACAGTTTGCCTGTGGGCAATTAAAAACAGCATACAGCAGTGAAACATAAAGGCAAAAAAGGTCTGTTTTTCCTGGCTAATTCATGATTGAAGATACAATTACAAAATATTTTAAAGGTTTGATGAAGCTGGGGGCTATTCCTAGACTTCTAAGCTTTGTTTATAACTCTTGCTTTCTTTCAAGGGAGTATCTGATCCGCATACCACGCCAATAGAAGTATCAAATTGCTTTCAATGGCTTTATTTGGTCCTGTTCAGTGCCTGCTGGAAGGGGATCAGTTTTGTGATCAATAATGAAAAAAATAAAGAAAAAAAAAGGTGGGGGAGAATATTCCCTAGTGCCAGAACAGTAGCATTGCAATTGCTTATTGCTTGTCAATTGTAAATATAGTTTACAAAGAGAAACAACCTCAGAGACTGTAACTGGACTGACAATGTCTAGATTCCAGGCTGGGCATTTTCAGGAAGCTTACTGCAAGGAGCTTTAGCTTGTCTCCAAAAGGCAATAAATGAAAGGTTTGGCTCTTGAAACTGGAGGTCAGTTACATACTTAATGATGAAGGGTATCTTTAAATCCATTTCTACTATTATTATGCTAGCAAAAAAATTAATTAACCAGGTCAGGGAGGCCATGAAGGCTAATGTGCAATGTAATTATTCCTGATCTTTAGACATGTACTTCTCATAAAGAGATAGCCCTTATTCAGCTTACAAGGTACCTGAACTGTCAGTACTTAATCATGAATAAGAAGAGAGACTCATTGGTTCACCCTCTTCAGTTTTAAGCATGATTCAAATGATTCTTGTTTAAGGAATAGAACAGCTTAGATAGTTGTACTCTTTATGTCACTAGTTTTTGTTTGTTTTTTTGTTTGTTTAACTATTGTAATTGTGTAATTGTGTTCATTCTTTTTGACCGAAATAGAAAATGCAGGAACAGTAATATGAAACTACAACAGTATGAATGCATAGATTAAAAACAGAAAAAAAAATGTATTACCATTAATTTCTAGTGGCTGAATTAAAACCAGAATACCTATGAAAGCAGAGAAAGCCAGGTTTTCTGTGCAATGGAAACCATACCAATTCAAGCTGAAAAGAAAGGGCTCAGTGATGGCACTGAGCACAGCTCCAAGGAGTAAGGTGAAGGGAAGGGTTGGAGCAGCTCTCACTGTAATGCCCACTGCAAGCTTTTCAGAATAGCTCAACAGCCAGTGCCTTAATTAACCATTTCAGCCACAATTTAGGACTTGCCCTAATGAAGCCTGCTCACCAGAGGAAGGAAGCCCTCAAACTTCCATCCCTTAAATACTACCCCACTTAGGGAAATCCTAGAGCAGCATGCTCCAAACATCAGTGGGATCCAACCCCTTCACCAGGTAGACATGAGGGGGTCTGAGGCAGTCCCCAAGCCTCAGTCTGAAAACACTGAATTTTGGAAATAAGGCACTGAATTTCACAGGGGTTTGGGGTACTCAAATGGTTCTCAAGCTTGGAACCGACTTAGACATTCAAGCCTTCCCTTCCTCCAATGTAGTCTCATCTCCGTGTTGTACCACCCGATTTCTCCTTTTAACAGATTTTTTTCCTTATCCTTAAAAGTTTTCCCTTTAACAGCACAGACTATGCAACATCCTCAATATAGGCTAATTTTGTCCCTTTTTAAAAAATCTGAATCAACTTGGAGAGTTATCTGTGAGTTCTTACTTGCCCTACAGTGTTTTCTCAACCTTATTTCAACTAAAAACAATGATTTCTCTGCATAGCCTTGAAGAACAAAGAACTTATGGCATACTAGATTTCCTCCCATCTCTATGAAGTCCTCTGTAGAAGTGTTTACAAATGTTATCCACATTTGAGCTGAAAAATAATAATAAATTGAATTTACCTGAATTTTTCCATTTAAGATTCTCAAAAAATTACATTTAAATTGAGGAACAGGAAACAATTTACCAAATTTTAGATAATCAGAGCTAAGAACAACTCTCAACTCCCAGTCCCTTCCTCCAAGAGATGAAATTGCTCTCCCCAACATGCACACCCAGAAAGTAACATTAGCTTCACTTAGAAAACATGAGACGATTATGCAGAACATTTAATGACCTCAGTACTCTTGAAATACCTATGTTGTTTTCACATGGTAAGACTAGCTAATGTCTGCTCTGCTCATAGACTGCTGAAAAAGTTTTGGATCTATAACAAGTTTGGGGTGAAGCATTCCAGTAAATGGTTTAAAAACAAACAAACAAAAATAATTGCATGAAATAAAATGTTAAAATTATTAAATAAGTAAATAAATATGTACAAGATAATGTAAATACTAAATACCAAAACCACAAAAATTCTCAGTAAGTTAACCCAGAAGGCATCTAGGGAAGGATATGTTTTATTTAATAAGAACTATTTCCACTTTTATATACTGCTGACAGAGATCTTGTAAGCCCCATCTCCAGTAATTTCTAATTGTTTGAGCAGTTAAATAAACTGGATGCACTCAGTCACTGAAGTTATTGTTTAAGAATGAAAACTGTACCTCAGGAGATAACAGTGCTAAACCGTGTATGTCTCGTGATGTAAACATTGCATCAGCAATGACCCACTCCTGCATCCTGGAGAATACACTGTGCTTATTTCAAGTAGCTGTGCTATGAATAAGTCCATACCTGTGCTTCTTACATTTTGCAGTTTTCACAAGGGGAGTGGCAGAGAAGAGTATTATTGTTTTTCTACACATACAAACTGTAGATAAGGATCCACAGCATTTTATAATTGCTGTTTCCTGAAAGGATTGCTCAAGAATGTATTTGAAAGAAATGTACCTTCTGAATAAAATCAAGTTACTGAGGATACAGTTCCTAAATCTACCAAGCCCAAAATCTAAATGGAAAATGTAAACCTTTTTTAGCAAAAATTTTTCCCCTCAAGCTCACAACAAAGTGATTACTTCATCTCACTTCAGATCCCTGCATTATAGGCATCGGCATCGATATCCTCTGTAGTTAATGGAGAAAAATAGTCATTTTAGGGAACAATTCATCTGACATCTTTTAAATGTCTACTTTAGGACAAGATGAATTGCATCCTGAAGTCTACTCACTCTGCTTCTCTCTATTTGCTATAAAACAATCTGGATAATTGAGACAGAGTCAACATTGCAGTTACCTACATTTGATATGATGAATTCTACCCAGTCACCAACGAGACCTTGGAATCCTTAGTGGGGTTTCCTGGGGAGATGCTGGGAGGGGACCTGGGAGAACCAGCACTCACTTGCCTCCTGTACTATACCTAACTAGCCTATACTCTCCTGTATCCCTCCAGGAGGTACAGGTTACAACAAACTTCAACACTCATGACCAATTTAATAGCAATGAATCTATTACAAACTGCAGAGGCAACTTAGAAAGTAGCATATCTCCCAATCAACTCCTGGCTAGCAAACCTGCCACAGAATTAAGAACAAATAAACAAAGAGCTGCTTGGCTCTTGAGAAAATATTGATTGACAGCACAATTATCTGCCATCCCAAACCAAAATGTTTATATCAAAGAACAGGCCCATGGACATGCTTTCAGAGCAGAGAAGGTAATAGACACATGTCAAGAATGCCACATGTCACTCTCTGCTCACATATATTTGCACAAAATTACAACAGATTCTGAGAACAAATACAGACAACTGAATACCTCCAGAATAATCCCAGATCCATAAAGATACAGTTACCTCAAAGGTACATGGGACACATATACCTGTTGGTCTTTGTACATGAGTAGGGACTTTGTACTGTTGCAACTACTATTATCCTATTCTTTAGCTGTTTGCTTTAGTTAATGAAATGGAAACATTCTTCTAAACTTCTTATGAAGCACATTTTACTTTTGCTGAATAAGGAATTTTATTTATTGTGATTGAGACCCTGCTTCTACTTTACTCAATGCGAGTCCAACTGATTGCAGATTTCAGAATTAAACTACAAGATTTAAAAAATAGTTCATAACTTTCAGAAGAAAAATTTGCTTCTTAAAAAAAACACTCTTCCCACCAAAAAGATGTTGGATAATAATTTTCTAAGACACAAAAACCCTCCATAAAAAGCATCTTTACTGAGGCTTGTTAGTAAAGCATGTGGCTGCTTTATTTTAGATGCTTCCCTCTCCATAAATGGAACTTAAGCATAATCAGAAGAGAGCAATAAAACACACTGACCTGAATTTGCTGCTGCAGTAGATTGATTTTGTGCTGCTGTTGCAGAAGTTGCTGCTGTTGTCTTGCAATCTATTAGAAATAAAATTTCCATTAAATTAAAGCAGTGATATTGAAACTACAATATTATGAGTGAAAAACATCTTATTAGTTATTCTTTATTATATTTTTATCATGCACCATTTATATATTTTTAAATGGATATTTTAGAAGTGTCTGTATATGTGATGTAAACATTTTAAATTTAAATGCAACATAAAAATCTAGTTAGCCAGTAAGAAATACATATTTTAAGCACTTAGGTCTCAACTCTACAAAGCATAGAAACATGGGTTAACTGTGTGCATGTGAATAATCTCATCACTATTCAACAAAGCATTTAAGCCTGTGGTGATCTTTGACTGTGATGCATTACTGTTAGCTACAATGGGAATGAAACACATGCTTAAAATTAAGTGCTTTGCTGAATAGGGATGGAATTACTCAGGTGCTGAAGGTTAAACACACATTTTCCTGCTTTGCTGAACTGGAGCCTTAGCCAGTATTTATAGATGTCTCACTATTCAGCACAAGCTCCTAGGCCAAGCTTCTCTAACTTCATTCACAATGAACAGCACATTACTTCTATTGTAAATCTCAATGTCTTCCTTGGAACTACTCAAGGAAGTAGGGTCTTGTTTTGCATAAAAGTCTGTACCTGATGCTTAGTAACTCATCCTCACAAAATCAGCATGCAAAAGCACAAGGGAAACAAAATCCTGCCCCCAGACCAAAAAGCTGCTCCCTGCAATAGGTAACGTGGACTGCAGCTATGAGGGAGCAGGGGAAAAACTGGACTGCTGCTTTATAAGGCTAACAGTGCAGCAGTCTGAAACCAGAAGATTTGTGTTTCCTGGAAACCCCAGCCTCAGCATTTCTGCTACCTTCACTTCTTAATTTCCCCTCTTATAAATATTTATCTAGGGCAGAGGAACAACATAAAACAGCATGAAGTTGGTGATAAAGGTAACGTGGTGACTCAAGTCCACTGTTTTAGTAAAAACCGTCTCAGTCTCCTTTCACACTATCTTCTGAGCATACTTACTCTCCCTATTACAAACAGAGAAATCTAAGTAAAATGTTTTTATGATAAAAAAAATTAAAGAGACATTGCAAGATTGATTTGGAAATAATCAATCAAGTGCAGTTATATATTAACAGATTGTAATAGTTCACACCAGAGATCAAGTCCCATTTTTGTAATCTCTCATTTGTCACCTGGAAATAGCTTTGTCATTTTTTTTCACTGCTACAGTTAAAATTCACTTTTGTATGAGGGAATAACAGAAAATCCATATATATTTAACTCTTGCATATGGCCTTAAAAAGACAAATTGAGGTCTATGGGATTCTGGGGCTCATTCAAGACCAAGTGCCACATAGAAAAGGAATGAAGCAACTGCCATGACCACATACACTGATGCTTGTAACTGGGATCAAAAGCCCTTTATGATCATGCTGTGGAAATAATTCTGAACGAAACTCCCAGTAAAGTGAATAAAAATATTATGAATGAAGACTGAAGAAACAGGCCCAGGTCTGCCAGTGAAAAAGCTAAAACAGAGCTAGCAGCCTGTGTGCCCAGGCTATGTAACCTAGGTGCAGCTCCTAGGACCTCAGCTGATCTACCATCAGATAAGTGGTCAGCTGCAGTGTGCAATGCTTGGAAATCAATTGTAATGTTAACTGTACCACACAGAATATTTTAAAACAAATATGGGTGTTTGATTTACAATTTTGAGTTACACACCAATTGTGCTATTCTGTTGCAGAAGTGTAGTGCTTGTCACTAAAGATGAGCTCTCTCAGGCTTATGTTCACAATGCCCAGTGGCTAGAATCTCAGTGAAGGTAATAGAAAGATTAACGTGGTTTTCATATTCAGAAACAAATTTTTTGCAATTTCACACTGAAAATCAGACACCACCACAGAACTGTATTATGGGTCATTCTTTCTGAGTACTATATCTTTTTTATCAGATTTCCTCAGAATTGTTTGGAGCTCCTGGTGACATGGTTGCTACTTAACATGCCAAGCTATAGCCAAGGCTGAGATCTTCCTTCACCTGTTTAAAGGCACTGACCTGCAGAGGTTCACACTGCTTGTGAACACATTTTTGTACCTGTATGTACAATATATTACCATGTGAAAAGGCATTTTCTGATGAAAACTGAAAATATACCAGGAAGCATCTAACATCAATAGTTCCTCTTAGATGGAACAGTACTGTAATAGAAAATGTATCCAATACTCTGCAATGCAATTACCATAGCATAGTCTTGATGTATAGGCTTGACACAGTAAAGTAGGTTACACAAGCACCATGTGGCTCAAATTCTGAGTTTTATTTGCCTATCGGTTGAGCTACATGCTCGCTTCATTGAGCATGACAACCTAGTTTTAAGTGTCATTTAATTTTCATTTTGAAATATAATTACAAAGTGTTCACTGTAAGATATCACTCGTCTGCAAATGTGTCAAGATTAATTTGTGCTAGCTTATTCACAAGTGTCAATAGTTAATTACTGTGTCATCTCTGGATGGCTAAATGACATTCTAACTTCTGATTTTTTACAGTGTTCCTTTATGTTATTTTCCATTAGGGGATGAGTCCATATTCCTACATGTGGGCAAATACTCAAGCACATAAAATACCAGACGTCACAACTCATTAAAATCAATGGAGCATATATTGCTGTATATATCCTATAAAATACATTTAACTGAAAAGATAATTCTAGTAATAATGTCAGATTCCTAAAAATCACACATTAATTTGGATCTATCTGATTCCTAGTGGGCTAGTACGTGGGATCACTTTTGTTGCACATTTGTACAGTGAGAAAAGAACAGCTCTTTGGACAATGGCATCTTTAAAAAATGAAAGAAAAAAAATGTAAAAAGTTAAAATAAACCCCCAACACAAACAAAAAAATAAAACCTTACTTGTAGAAGACATCTGGTGCTCTGGAGATGCTTATGATTTTTTGTTCAAGTATTTTTTTTTCAAAAAGAGCAAGAGTTAAATAATGGCCATAGTCTGTCTTATTTGTATTTACCAGAACTGCACGTCAGTGCAAGAAGCAAGAACTGTGAGATTTATCAAATGCCACTTATTCTAAAAAAAGAAATTATACCCACTTTTTTCCTCAAGGTCCTATTAAATTTCCTGTTTCTGGGGGAAAAAAATGCAATTTCTGAGGATATTTAAGCTCTTTAAACAACAAAGATGAAAGAGAACAGCAAGCGGGACAGTCTTTATGAGAAGCATTCTGCATGAAACATTTTCACAGGTTTCTTTTTTGGAGCCTCACCTGTTCTTGCTGTTGGCGAGCAAGGTCCATTTGCTGCCGTTGTTTTTCAATTTGTGAGGCTGCCAGCTTTTTCTGTTCATCATGGGCAGCCAGGAGCTGCTCCCGTAAGCTGATCAGCTGGGTGATCATAGTAGAGAGCTGTCGCTCTTTTTCTGCCAGGCTTTCTGGTGTACCTAAATGGAAAGGGAAGATGAACTGTAAATATGAGATAGACAGCAGTTACGAAGCAATATTCACACAAAAAATGGCTGAATCACCAACATGCTTATTTCAAATGACAGCTTGGATATATATTTTACTGATAAATCCCAAAGTAATCTAGCACATAGTTTTGCTGTGCCCTCAGCAGTGGAGGATATAACAAAAATTGAAGCAGAAAAGATATAAAGTATTTCTTTTTTTCCTGACAGGAGTAATTAATGAAGCACTTTGTACAGATCCCTCTATCTTTTCCCTTTAAATCTGCCCGATGTGATAAACACATTCACAGTTTATTACAGACAATTTTCTTTCACTATATATATATTTTGTGGGTTTTTCCACAAATATGTAAAAATGCTAAAAAAAAAAAAATGCTGTTCAGTGGAAGAAGCAGCTTAATAGTTTATTGATCATTTCTCTAAAATACCCATATATCTGTTAGGTCATTTGACTAAATTTAAGCTTTGGTTGCAGAATGCATATTAAAAATGAGCTCTATTTGTCCCTAAGAGAAATGGCTAACCTGAGAAAATGGCTTAAAAATTTTCATTTAACTTTCAAAGTTTACTCTACAGAGAGCACTTAATTAATATGAAACTACGGTACATTTATTCTTTGCGCTAATGACACTTAATGGTCTGTTTATGGGTAAATTGCATGGGTCTCCTAAGTACAGGGTCCTTTTGCAAATCAATCCAGAAATATCTCCTCTTACATATGAAGATATTACTCTGTCACAAACAGCAATGTCAACTGTTGCATTTGAGCTACACGCTGCATTTCTTTGTGTGAGCATCTCAGACCCAGAGCTCTATAACAGGTAACGTAATTACAGTAAGGCAGCAGTTCAGGAATACTGGATGAGCATCTGAAAGAGATTTACAGTTGAAAGTGAAGCAAGTTTTTGTTGTACAGGAGAACTGAGAGTTAGAGAAGGGAATCAAATCAAGAATTTGTCAGGTCTGTAATCAGCCACAATGATATGAGAAGTGGCACAAAAAGAGAGTATTTGCATCCTTCCTTTCCTCCGTTCACAATAAAGAACTGTGATAAAGTCACAGAAATTTTGAAGAGGAAAAAAATGTGTGAGGAACAGGACCTGGGAGGGAATGGAGGAACTGTCACCAAAATTATGACTCCACCTTCTTCCCAGGAGTAAGATGGATATCTTCTAGGGAAGAGAAGAAAGAGGTTGACAGGTTTCACAAGGAGAGGGAAGACAAAACAGATTCCTGCCAAGCATGTCAGAAATTCAAGATGCTCTACTACTTACATCATGGTATGATGGGACCAACATTATTCATAAACAGAATTGTATTTGCAAAAGCTCCATACAAGAAAACCTCTATCTATTAAAATTGCTTTGATGGAAAAAGAAACTGGATGGCTGAAATCATTCACTCTAAACAAAGCAACAAAGGCTCCCAGAAACAAAGGGTATTTGTTTTTCTGTACACTTATTAACTTCATTTAACAACACAAAGCACTGAAATATTCAATTTCTTGGGCACTACTATCTTAGTTTAGAAGAGTCTGCAATGAACTGATGTTACAGTACCTTGTAATGCCAGATCTTAACATATTTGACACAGGTCTCTAGACAAAGTAAATGTAATAACTTATTAACTTCTCCTGTAGAAGTATGATGGATGCATGAAATTAAAGCTGAAGAACAGTCCAGTATTCAGACCAAATCATTGCAAAACTCTAGCATGAAATGAATGAATGAAGCAATAAAAGAGTTCTGTGCAAAAAGCTGTTTCAAATAAAAACAACAAAAAACCCAACAAAAAACCACCAAACCCAAAAAACCCAAACAAAACACCACAAACACACAGAGAAAAAAAGCCACAAAAAAGGGAAAAAAAAGAAGAAAAAAAAGAAGAAAAAAAAGAAGAAAAAGAAAAAAGAAAGAAAAAAAAGAGATTTCTAAAAGGAAGTTTAGGCAGATTGGATGTGGCTAGGAAAATGTCTGCACTGAAGGTACTGCCTTGTCAGGAGTTTGTACTAAGCTCTACTCTGTTGAAACCAGCTCAACCATCTGCAGCTGAGTATAGACTTACCTTAACCTGCTTTAACTCTTACTATTCAGTCTTGATTTTGCACTATGGATCAAAGGTTATTTAGGTGCTCTTCAGTACGATATTGGATACTGAAATTAATCTTCATGGATAAAAGACTGTTTTGCCCAAAAACCACTCCACTGCCCATCATGACTAGTAGAGAGCAACCACTCCACCTATTTTAGAAAGCCAATGGGAAGCAACCTCCTGCCTCAATGACACTTATTGCCATGCCCTGCCACCTGGGAAAACACAGCATGAGACTTTCACATTTGCCAAGCAGTTTTGTCATTGTAATGCAGGCCCCTGATCCTACAGTCATAAAATATTTTACACACCCAAAGCAGATACTAATCTCAAGCTCCATTTCCATATTCTGTGTACTTTGTACTTGCTTCATAATACAAGTAGAAAGCTACACAAAGAGTGCTTGCTAAGGTGAAAAATTTGATTGTTTTTTTATGATCAGTTACAGCCATTTCATAGTGTTACACAAAATGTATAAAGTAGGTTTTTTTACTGAATTTTATGCAATAGCAGGCAGAAGTAACTGTTCTTATTCATAAGAACTATTATTCAGTGTAATAGTTTTTCTTTCCTTTTCCCTCTCCAGAGAAACACATCCAAAATGAATGACCCCATTTAAAGTACTCCAGTCTTTAATTTGTACTGTGCTATGTAATCCAACAACAGAATAGAACTGATGACCACAAAATATACACAGTGCTCCTGGAAAATAATGAGACCTCCATGAAGCTGCAGGACACCTAACCAAACATTGCTCAAGACAAGAAGAAGCACAAGATGCTTGTTGTATGAACAGTGTGAGGGGGAGGGATAATTTAATTTTAGAGTGGAAAATCCCAACCATTATTTTACAGTTTAAATACCAATAAAAAACAACTTTCTCAGAATGCAGACCAGATTGAGTTGATCTAGCTGGGCCAAGAGAGGTCATCAGTAGCTGTGTGCCATCATCATCTGTTTTGCATCCACTTACTGTAGCAAGCAATGAAATTCCTAAACTCATTACCAGTAAATAAACTTCTGCTGCTGCCTAAAATATCTATAAATAAAATAAAAATATAGCTCTCTGTAAAATATATTTGCCATAAAAACAGATAAAACAAAAAGCTTCATGAAAAATACACAGTAAATATGCCAGCTTCCATAAAATATTATATATCACAGCTTTCTGTCCAATCCTATTCTCTTACTCTGAAGACTGCAGTACATTTTTTTTTTCCATGGGGTCTTCCTTATCCCCAAAACACATCTGTCTTGAGTTTCTCTCAGATTTGTCAGGTGGATCAGTGCTCCCCAGGGCCTGCTCCATCTGAAGTATTTTAATTTGACTAAACACCTGATTTATTTTATCTCTCCGATGAGAAAGGCAGTTTGTCTTAATAGAGCCTGTCAGCCTACAGTTCCATTCACAGCAATTTACAGGCAGCCAGGGATGCTGAAAAAGAAGAGTGCTGTGATTCTGTATTTTATCCTCCTCCAGAAAGCACCTAAAAGCAGCTATTCACTGCTACTGCATGTGGCATTTTAGAACTGAATTAGCTTTTTATTCAAGTAACTACAGTTGTTGTGAATAGCTTATCTGTAAAATTGCTACATTCACTACTGATTTTATTAACCTTTGGCTCTATCACAAAATGGTCTTCAGTTAGGAAAGACCTTTAAATTTGACACATTTTTCTTAGACGCCTTTATTTCAGTGACTTCAGATATACTGAATTTGATCCATTGACTCCTTTTACCAACGCTATTTAAAATTTTGAGTGTTGGTGGGAAGTTGATAGTTTTTAAGGATTTCTTTTTAAAATGAAGATACAACAGTTATTCATATCAAAAGTTCAGAAAAAATAGTTCTTATTTTTCCTTTGGTTATATATTCTTGCCCTTTGTGATTCTAATCATAAGCTGAAAAATTATTTGGCTATAGCAATGTTTCATTTTTCCTGTGTGTGCTTACTGTTTTACCCTTTATTTTTGTGTGGATTTGAGCACAAATTGAGATAAAATGGTCAGATTGAACAGAACTAAGGCATCAAAGAGAATTTTTGAGAAATTCTGGTCATAGGTCAATCTAACCAGGAGTGAGAAAATAAAAAGTAGCTATAAATCTGCTGAGAAAGAGAGGAGAGTTCAACTTGTTCAAGTTTGCTTGTGGCAAAATCCTGCCTTTAAAACTGATCAAAATAATACATGATTTCTGGTACACAAATTTCTAACTGTCCTTGTGGCAAGTTGTCATAATATAGAGTTAATAGCTGCTGGTAAAGGGAAAAAAATAAGCAGGAATAACAACAACAACAAAATTACTTCTAGACTTACAGAGCATAATTTAAACTAATTTCTTTGACACTCAGCAAAAGAAAACAAGATAAACCCACATTCTATCAAGTGAATAAAAGACAAAATACTTTGGAAATAAGTCAAAAATCTATAGGCATTATCCAAAGCTTGCTGAAATAGGATTCTTAGCTGTGACACCAAATTATTGTGAGTCCTTGAATGTGCTTGCCTAAGTTTCCCAACATGTACACAAAATAGAACACTTCCAATCAGGGGGTTTCATGCCTGGCTAGTTAATGCTTCTGAAGTGCTTTGAGATCTTTTCATGGAATCTCTACACAGCTGCGAAGTATTACTGCTTCTCTTGAATTCTGTGATTAGTGTAACGTATGACAAATACCATCCTGGTTTATGCACTGCATCTAAACTAACTTTTGCCTCATATACTTAAAGGAAATGAAAATTAATAAATCACAAATTATTCCTTATATATTTTTAAAATAAACACATAGGGTGATTTTCAAGAGACACTAATGCAAGAACTGTGGACTTTGCCAAAAACTAAGATGGGCTTTAAATCACATAGCTGCAGTTCCAAAGTATCTTTATAGTATCATCACCATAATAAAATAATAAAATAGTCCTGTATGAATCAATTTCTCTGTTAGGGTTTTTTGGTTTGTTGTTTGTTTGATTTTTGGTTTGGGGTTTTTTTGTGGGTTTTTTTTTAATGGACATTGTTTGAAAAGAAGGCAAAAATACAATGCTAGACATAAAAGACAGTGTATTTGATCTTAGCTGCCCAGAGATAACCTGGTTAAACCATTCTGTCTAACACGGCAGTCTGCAGCACACATCAGATAGGCTGTGATGTCTCTACTTCACAGGCTCTGTCCAGCATTTAGCATTTACCCTTTTTTGATTGGGTCACCTTTTAAATGCCACAAAATAGGGCAGCAGAAGTCAACAAAAATAAATGGGGAAAACAGAAGAAAGTAACAATTTAATGGAAGGGCTTTGGAGATAAAAGTCACTTTGTGAGCGCAGCCTGACTAAGGAGCCCCCTTGCCGTTGCAATAGCATCTAATTTGAGTTCTAACTCCAACAGCAGTTTAAAAAGCTTTCCACTCTAAAGGGCCCCAAGTGCATCATAAAGATAAAGCATTTCAGTAGAAAACAGACACAAAGACCTCTATTATCTTATCAGTCTTTGGTTACAACAGCTGAACCAATATGACTAGGTTCTGAATGACTTTTTTTCTCCTGTTCTTTTTATAACACTGGAATACTGGAATTTCTTTATTTCACGATCAGTGAGCAATTGTTGATGTTCCCATATGCTACTGTCCAGTCCTTAGTCAATAAAAAGTTTTATAAATGCTTCCATTGTGCTTTGTAGCATCCCAGTGCAGAAGGCAGCACAGCTAACATGTCCAGCACACAGACCACACCAGATAGCTTCTCTTGTGAAGGTGTGAGATTCCCTCACTCCCTTGTGTCTCAAAGGATGGTGTTTTAATCTTTAAGCAAAGAAAAAATAATACCTTATGTTTATAAACACTACTGGGAGTTAATATTAAGAACAACTGAAAATATTCTAGGAATAAAATCTGTCAGGTTTACAAAAAAAAAGATGGCTTATGTTAGCTATGCTTATGAGAAGGATGAAAATGGTTTACTCACCATCTGCAGGATTTGTCCTGATGTCACATTCACTAAATACCAGATGCTTAGGATATTTCTCAGGTAGGACCAATTTGAAGCTAACATGATTCACAGAGCAGAAGAATCAGAGAATCACAGGATCACTGAGGCTGGAAAAGGCCTCTGAGATCATCTAGTCCAGCCTATAAGTGAACCCCACTGCATGGCCAGACCACAGCACTAAGTGCCACATCTGCCTTTCCTTAAACATTTCCAGGGACGGTGACTCCATCACTTCCCTGTGGAGCCCATTCCAACACCTGATCACCCTCATTGTGAGGAATTTATTTCTGACATCCAACCTAAACTTCCCCAGGTGCTGCTCCAGGCCCTGCCCTGCTGTCTCCTCCTGTCACTCACTGCCTGGGAGAAGAGCCTGACCCCCACCTCGCTAAAACCTCTCTTCAGGTAGTTGTAGAGATTGATAAGGTCTCCCCTGAGTGTCCTTTTCTCCAGGCTAAACAATCCCACCTCCCTCAGCCTCTCCTTGTAAGAATTTTCCCTTGGTCCCTTCACAGCCCCGTTGCTCTCCTCTGGATCCGCTCCAGCACCTCAGTGTCCCTCACGACGTGAGGCGCCCAGAACTGAGCTCAGCACTCAAGACGAGGCCTCTTAAGCTAATCATAGGCCAGACTCTCACTCCTACACTGCCCATAACATTACAGATAGCAGAGAGAGAATGAAATTTCCTCAGTAAAGTCAGTGACCCTTCATTTTCCTGTGTCAGTATAGCCACAGACAGGAGAGGGAGAGGGCAGGGACCCCCACTGCAGGCCCAGCTGCACCTCACTCACCACCACAGCCGCCTCTGGTGCTGTGTGAACCGAGCAGCTGGCAGCCCCCACAGCAAACGTCCTGCACCCACGGCTGCTTGGATCATACCCAGGCTTTCATCCAGTCCACACATACATCTTGTCTAACTAGGGGAGACAGTACATGTGTAGAGGAGTGATCCAGGTACAGATCCCTCCCTGACATAGGTCTGGGATGATGACTGGAGTCCTCGGGCCTAAGTGCCCTCACAGATCCTCGCTTCATCATCGTACCTCTGAGCATTCAGTACCCTATATAATCATTTAAAGTGTCTTACACAGCTGGTCTTCTCCTTGTCAAAAGACTTGGATGGATTAATCTCTTTTTCAAACTTCACAAATCACAGAATAGTTTTGTCTGCATTAAGAACAAATAAGTCCTGGCACCTTATACAGCAATCCAGCTGAACATTTCCCCTACAGATTTGCCATCACCTGCTGGCAGCCGAGGCTGATCTGCTGTAGCATTGGCTAACAAACACTTTTACCTCAGCTTTGCTTCTGTAAAAAAACACCTCTTCTGATACAATGTTTCTGTCATTGCTTTTAACATTTTTTTTTTTAAATATCACCTGTTTGCTGCACTTTTTGTTCTCACATTGTTCCTTAGCAATTTCTAAAGTGTTTCTTGAGGAATATCTTACATTCAGAGGTTTTATTCCTTGACTGTTTTTCACAACAATCCTAAGCAAAGTAAGCCAATACATTCAAAAGAAAGACACTGCAGAGACTGGATCAAAATAACTGTTCAGAGCTTACTACCAAGCAGCTCCAAAACAAGTAATCTGAAAGGCAAAGGACTGAATTGAATAGCACCTGGTCAGATCATTGAGCAGCACAATAACAGATTCCCCATTTTTAAAGACGTGGTGAATTCACTGTTGAGTCCTAAACTGTAATCTGCATCAGGAATGTAGGAAAGAATGTGATGATAGCCAGAGCTTCTACCTGCCCCTCCTCCAAACTGTACTCAGCAAAAAAATAAGAATTCCAACAAATCTTGTGGACTCCTTCTTTTCTTTGACACACACAAAAAGAATGCTTCTATCTGCCACAAGCCTTGGAAGACTTTATCTATGTTTAGAGATTCTGTTAGTATCTCACATTAACAATTCTACTTTAGTATTGTTTTCTATTAAGAAACAAAAAACAAAAAAAGGAAAGAAAGAAAGAAAGAAAAAAAAAACTTAGCCAGTTTATTAGAACTACTCTCCACTGCCAGAATAACACATCAACTTACATTCTAAATAATACTAGAAGTATATATGAAGTGTTTGTTCATGCACATGCTTGTGGAAGAAAGAAGAAATACTTAAATCATGAATAAACTTTCAGGAACCTTCTCCATGCAAACATCCCCCCGCAGATCAATCTACCAGTTTGGTTTTTTCAGAAGTTAAAATATCACAAGATTGGTTCAAGTTTCCCTTTTAGAGAACTCATATTAAGCACAAAAAAAACATTATCAGGCCAATATTGTGTTCTTTCTCAAAGAGATGAGAAAGTCACAAGAAATGTTTCAGATATAAATCCTGGAATTTTTCTCAACTAAAAAGGCTGTACAACTGACTGCAACACAATAGTCCTGTAACACTAAGTTCTCACATAAGAAAACATAGAAAATGAAGCTAAGACTCTTCCTTCTGAAGATGGGGCACAACTACTAAATACCAGATAAAACCCAAGTCCCTCTAAACCAATGATTTTCACAGTGCTTGTAAGCTTCTTCAGGACACTGGAATCAATAACCCAGCAGGTCTTCTCTCTCTACTTTAGATATACATGTAGAACCAGAAATATTATTTATATACAGTGGGTGAGAACTGATACCCATGTTCCCATAAACAGTAAGTGAAGCCAGTTATTCACCTTCCCTATTTTCTCTCTGGACCTGACTCAAGAGACATGGATTCTTTCATCACCTTTACTCAATTTTCTAATTGTCAGAGGACCAATATCAGACATATCAAATAGAAATCAAAAAAACCAAAACATCTCATCACTGAACACTATCAAATAACATTGTTTTTAATGACATTGTATTAGTTTATATAAATCTCTCTGTATTGGGTGTGTAGAAATACTAGTAAAGAAGCCTATACATTTATGTATTTCATAGCAATATCCTGGTTTGTGGTTTGAGACTGACAGCATTGTTTGACATAAAAAACTGTACATAGAATTAAATTTTAAATGCTCTTATTAAATTCTTAGTTCTCCTCATGAGCAACTTACAGCTTAATGTGAAACTACAGGTGTGGAACTTAGAATGAGGTGCTTAAACCAAGAAATACTGCCACACCTTTCACACCAGTTTCAGAGATATTCCAACAAAATGGCACTTTGCCCTAAACATTATTTTGCCTTCTGAACAATTCTTTCCTATTTTTTTTTTTCTCTTCTGACATAGAAATTTACTGAATGGAGTTCTCCTGCAGTAGAATTGTTATTGCATCTTAATTTAGGTAAGTTATATCTCAGAAACCCCCTACCCTTCATTTCCAGAAAAGAAGAAAACCATCTTATTTCTAGACAAATATTTGCATCTGTTCCTTGACGCAGAGAAATGGATGGTCTGACACATGAACACCAAACCATATCTAATATCCATATAAAACATTGCAGAAAGAGGCAAAAATAAGATACTTTTTTGTAACTTCCACTTTTGGGTGTGATTTTTTGGGGGGTTTTTTTTGGTTTGTTTTTTTTTTTATCCAGTCATAGGTAGTTTCTTCTTCTGAGAGCCACAACAGATGACAGTGTGGAATAAGCAGGATATTATCAACATGAAAAGACTGGGAGTCTGCTGAAGAAAAGAATGTAAATGGAGAATTCAGGACTGATTTTGAAATTGCTCCATTTCATTGATTGTTCTTTCATAACAGCATACAGCTGGATAAAAACAATTTTGTTTCCATATTCAATTTTAACTTCAACAAGTGATTTCTGGGTACCATGATACTTCTCAAGAGGAATCTTATTTTACTATTATGTAAACATGATACAATTCCAAGTGATCTATACTACTTTTTGTTATTTTAAAACTATTATTTCTTTCTGCTGACGTGTAAATTAAAAAAGCACTTTTTAGAAGAAAGAACTCTCCAAGAAGGCATCTTTTATCAGAAGGATGAACCGAATATCTGTTCTATCCTTATTCTGGAAAAAATATTATATATGTACATGCATAAAAGTGACTGGAAGGAAGCAAAGCTAAGAGGAAGTTTAGTATCTCATTTGATTAATATACCTCATACGAAGTAGATTACATCAATTTCCCTATATTATGGCACTCATAGTTACCTGTGATTTCTTTAGCTGCTATTTGCCTTCCAGTAAAAAAGTTCACGATGTAAAACAAGTTTCTGCTAATTTGTTCAGTCTTCTCACATTTTCTAAACTATAGATTAATAATAAAAGATGCAGAAGAACTGTATGTTTTACGTTTCCAATCTTGTATAGCAAGCTACAGAAAATGAGGGTTTTTTCTCTTTTTTCCCTGCTTTTTGCCTCCATATTTGGAGAAATAATAAAAGTGAGCCTTCGCTTTTAGTGAGGAATACTTTGCACTGTATTGTCTATAAATTCATATATTGGGTGATGGTAAGAAAAGGTGACAGCTGAAGCCTGTACAGCTTTTATGTGTACTGCTGCAGTTGGACATGTGCAAATCAGATGAAATAAACACATCATCACTATACCTTCCCGTGGGAGTAATCTAGTTTTAAAGTGCCTTATATCCAATCTGAGCATCTGAGTACAATGAAGGTCTATACGAATAAGGACAGGAATGAATATTTTTCTCTCTGGGCACAAGAAATAAGAAAACCTTTCTATAGGTGCTACTGCAGCTTTTTTTATAAAAAGGCTAATCAATCTACACGTTAGGATTTCATTACTGGAGTTCATTTGCCTTAAAGCTACCACAGAGAGTAATCCCACTCCACAACACTCTAGGAATCTTGCCTCTCTTCTTATACTCAAAACTGTAACCCAGATGCATTTCTTCTACTGCATCCAGAATGCACAATATACACAGGAGAGGAGATGGGCCCCTGTGAAATGTACTCTGACTTATGATGTCTTGCATTTACTTTTTATATCATGTTAAATAAGTTACTTCCATGAGTTTTTAGTTAGCAGATATTAGCTACACGACTCAGAAATGTCTAAATATAAATATGAGGAGTATTAGTACTGCAAGATTTATATACCTAAAATATAAATTTTAATTTTGATCTTAATTACATGTTCATCTTTCATGTCTTACAAATACAAACAAGTATATCAATGAAAAACTTATATTTGCCTCTGAAGATTTTTATTGCCTCTGGTGATAAGTAATGAAGAAGCAAAGTTTATTGCAAAACAAGGACATTAGCATACCCTGTCTATCATGGAAGCTGTAAAGAAGAAACTTCCTACTTCATCTGAGAAGAGACAATTTAGTGAGAAGCCTTTGATATGTATGGAAAAGCAACAACATTTTATGCATTTAGAATGTGCCCACAGAAGTCAATTCAAGGGTTTACACTTATTTCAGTGGCCTTTGAAAAAGGTCCATCGACATTTTCCTTAATAACGACATTAGGTGGTCAAAACTGGCAGCTTCAGGCTTGTAAACCTGAATACTATTTTAAATTTCTTTCATAATCACTCATAAATTTCAAGTTCTACTTATCCGTAAAACCAATGCAGTAGAGCATACTAATGCTTCAAATATGAATTCTCTTATCTATTGAAATGACCACAGCATCACTCTATGGGTATGAGAAACAAAGAACAAACAAGTAAACAATGCTTGTAGTTCCCTCAAAGCTTTTTTTTAATAATTAATTAAGAACACACTCCAGAACAAAAGTCCTATGTCCAGCTTGTTGTGCCCCTATGAAATATGCTACTAAATTATCAGTCAAGTTTTCTAACTGCAGAAAAATCTCCTAAATTGCACTAACCAGAGCACAAAAGAGGTGGTCTAACATTTGCTGACTGAAGCTCCACACATATTCTAAGTGTGTTCTGCTATAATTATACTCCAACCACAAGCATGAGCATGTTTAGCCAGATGTTTCTCAGAGGAGACTAAAAGTCCAGTTGGAAACTTTCTTAATTCAATTTATTTGTATACCTAGTTGATCACAAACCAAAACATTTAACAAAGCCCTTTGCATCAGAATCTCTGGTAATGAAATTCTTCACAGTCCCAAACCAGAAAATGGTGTCATGTTATTTTTTTTGCTTATATAGGTACTCTACCAGTGAAACAGGATCATCCAGAATGAAACCATAAGCACCAGCTACACAAAAGACTCAATACAATTTAATATTGAAAGTCCTGAACTTCAGCAGAACATTAAACACAGTGTAAAGATGACTCAGAACAAATCCTGAAGCTCTTGAAACAAGCAAGAAACACACCAAAAGGTTTTGAATTCATTCTAGCAGCATTCTAATTCAATATTTTATACATAAACATGAGGTATATTCAAGAAATGAAGACCCTATAATTGATGTTCTCTCCTTAAGACAATAACACACCATCCAAGTTGCATTTTCATTGCTTTATTTCTCCAGAAACCATAATGTTAGCATTATCTTTCCTTCATAAAAAGGCACTAAAACTAAAAACCAAGAAGCAGGAGCAGGCAAACCAGATTGCTACTGAGTTCTCAATTGGTTTTGAAAGCTAACCATCTTCAAGTGCTGTATTTTAAAAAAAATGAGTATGTCTGGAACAACATACCTATTGCAACTTGATGCAATGTTTCTGACATGTTTCTCAGAAGTTATTTCAGTTTAACTGTGATACTAATTGAAGGCTAATTGTGACTGCAAAATCATTTTGCATCTAAGCAATGGTTATTTCCTCTCTATGAATTTTAAATATACATCAAAATTTCAACCTGTCTGCATCTGCAAAGACCTTGGATATTTTTCCAAGGAGTTTCTTACATTTAGGTGTCTGTGAGCCAGGCTTTTTTAAAGGGATTTAGGACTCTTAATACTGCAGATAAATGCATGGCCTTTTAAAAAAAAAAATGTCAAGCCACTGACACCCACTGACTCTGTTGACATCTATCACATTTATTTTCATATGAAAAGATAATATATTTTTCTGACTCAACTACTCAGTATTATTTCAGGCATTAATTCAGTGTATATACTTCAAGATTAGTGACTTTCTCAATTGCTTAACCAACTGCACAACTCTGCTTGCTATGACATCTCTGACAAAAAAAGCACCTGTAAAAGCTCAAAAGGTAAAAACATTAGTAAAAACATTACCTAGTTTACCACCTAACCTCCTATTTCTCACAATATCATCTAACAATTCTAGCTGCAGGTCAAGAACAGTAAAGAAATATCATATATCTTGAGTCCTGAACCACAGAAAACAAACTCTTTCAGAATTTGAATGACAAGTGGCACGTTAGTTCTGTTTTTTAAAAAAAACCAAAAACACAACACACACCATTCAGAGGCTTTTAAGGACCAGCATAGAAACCCAGTCTGTAAATGTTACCATTTTGGACAGTAGGTGCAGTGACAGGCCTGACACTGGTGATGCCAGCTGCTCTATGGGCTCTGACTTTGAGCAGTTGAGAGCAGTGTCTTCCTTTTACCTCACTTCCAAACTTGAACTGTATATTATTTTCTGTGTTTAATGTGTTACAACATTTCACACAGGTACAGCTATCATAATGTGAATTTCTTGGAGCAGATTCTGCTGATGTGCAACTAAACCCTATATTTTGTCATGAGTGATTTGCTGATTATCACCATAGCCCTTTTCAGTACTTGTAACTATAATTCAGAGAAACATTTTTATTGGTGTTAGCACACTGAAAATGGAGGGGAACAGGGAAGGCAACATGAGAGAAGGGACTTTCCTATCTATTCAGTTAACTAAACTTCAGCAATATGTGGAGACTGACCATGGTTTTTCCAGGTCAGCACATGGAGAATTCTGACTGTGGCCCACTTACAGACAGTTCTTAGTACCAAGTGTTCATATTTGTCTGATGGTGGGATATGTTATCTGACAGTATGCAGAGAGACCCAAAGTGCCTTTATCAATCACTGTTATCTTGAAAAGTGGCAGACCGTAACCTGATAGGCCCAAGTATTTCTCTTTTTAGAAAAATCATTACATCTCAGAAGAGGTGAGCACACCCATCTGTGGCTGAAGTCCAAGACAACCAAAATTACACTATAAAACCCT
The DNA here is from genome assembly GCF_003957555.1 of Calypte anna. NCBI lineage: Eukaryota > Metazoa > Chordata > Aves > Apodiformes > Trochilidae > Calypte > Calypte anna. The sequence goes on from NC_044250.1 coordinate 10,933,586, forward strand.
TGGGAGGTGAAGAAAACAACAATAAAATAGAACAGAGGGTTAATTAGTTTACATGTGTAAGTAGGAACCCTGTATTCACTACAACACCAAAGAAAGAAAATACACACTCATCTTGAGAGTGTTGCAGAATTTCAACAATAGGCAAGTGGATCCTGGCATGACAGTAAAGGAGCAAAGGTAAAAAGATGTTCCTACATATTCCTACAAGGAGCTCTATGATTCTTAAGGAATCAGAAAATAAACCACTGAACAGTTATGCCCATTTCATTTTCTCTGGCTTCCTTAGTAAACCACTGTTCATATTCCTTTGATGTCACCAATAAAAGCTGAAGTGTCTGTAAGCTTTGCCACAACTGAAAAAACAAAACAAAACAAAACAAAAGTGAAGTTTTACAAACCTACATAAACTGCCTGTATACACTGTGCTGTCTTCTGAAATCCTGCAAGTTGAGTCTACCACCTGCATTTTAACCGTAGAGGAGATTCTTAGTATCTGTGATAAGATTGTGTTCCAGCTTTCACAGTGAACTACAATTGTCTATTAAAATATTACATTAATGACAAAATCCCATAATGTAAAAGTATGGTGAACCTTGCCTATATATAACTGCTCTTAGGGGCTGGACTTGTGATCTGACTTCAGTAGAACACAGTAGGGGCATATATCAGTCTACAGTATTTCCAAGTCAAAACAAATGCAAAAGATGTATCTTCACATAGTAGTGTGTTTAAAAATGTCAGAAATGTCAACCACTTACTTACTTTCATATTACACCTAATTAATACAAATTGCGTTTAATTTCACATTTAGTAAAACATATTGCTGCCCAAAATAAGGACTATAATTTTTATCAGCAATTATTATTACTGATGTATCAACACAATTATTTAAATTCAATCTATATAGAGGCAGAATCCATGCAAGCATTTATAGTTTTTGTTCCTACTGTGCTTCTTCCCTAATTTCTGTGGCTTGGAGCTCCTCCAGATGCTGTCTCTGACTTTGTGGTTTTCTATGTGAGATCACATCTCCTGATCCATAGCACTCCCTGACTAACAAATTCAAATGTAAAAACAAAGAGTTACCTGTATATAATCTATGTCTGATAGCTTCACTGCTAAGTTTTCTATTCCTGCTAAACCAAGTGCTTCAGATTTCACCCATTTCTTGGGTCCCTGAGTCACTGTGTGTACTGAACTGTTCAGTAACTGGTGACACATGTGATCTCCACACTTCAAGCTGCACTTCAGATTCAGTGGATTTTCCTTCTCTCCCTCCCGCTTCATAAGCTAAATTATTTCAAAAACAACACAAGGTTTTGTATTTCTAAAGTGGTGTGCCTCCTAATTGAATGCAGAACACTTCCAAACTATTTTCCATTAGAGGCCCACTTTTTCTGATTTTAATGCTCAGTATAATGCCTTCATTGGCAGATTAAAATTGTTTCACAAGAAGTAAAACCTATTATTATATGCTTTTTTAGTGGTTTTGTCTTGTATAATGTAGGATGCATTATGTAAAACATACCAAATAGGATACTCTACAGACTGCTGCTTGCATGCTGCAAACAATCACTGTTTCACTGATAGACTAGGACTTAGCATCTTAAAATTCCTGTGGAAATCAAGTGCATTTTAAGTATTGAGTTTGATTATTTAATCAGACAACTCGCATTTTGCCCTGGTTAATTTGGAAGGCTGATAATATTTTACTCATAAAATAATTGTGCACCTGTTGTGACGGAAACCTATTCAAACAAATCTTAATAGACATGAGGATTCATTCCCAACATGAGTGTGTTAGCCTCTCATTACTGCTGTCTACAGGGCAACAAATTTAAACAGCTATTGAGAAGGTCTCAGCTTTTTCTTATCCACCTCTTAGAGAACATCTAGAACAGAACTAAAAATAAATTTTGTTAATTTATATAGATAGAGACCAAGGTAAATGTTAGGATATGTGCCTCAAACAAACAGTAATTTAAAGAAAAAAAGGGTAATAAAAATTATGTATATAGCAATAGGATTGCAGCGTGAGAGCTAAAGACAAGAACCATTTCTGAAGTTGCTTGGGTATATATCTATTGATTTTATTAAGACAGAGGGTAACACCTTCAGTGAGCTCATGGAATCAGGGAAGGCTATGTCTTTAATAGACTTCTCTTTCCGTTTCCTCTGTTCAGACAAATTTCCTATAGAAGCAGTTTTAACATAGAGCTCTCCATTTTCTTTATAATTCAAATACTTACATTAATTGATGAGACTTTTTTAGTGTTTTTGAAAATTTTCTCTGTTGGCAAATCATGTCAGAACAAAAAAAAAATATGGAAGGTGTTGCAAAGAGAGAAATTATGTACTTTAATTTTAAAAATTTTTAAATATTTGGGGGAGAGACAGATGGGAGACAGTGAGCTGAGACCAGTTCACTCACCAAGGGTGCAGTATTAGGAATGACCTGATGGGAGCAAGGGGATCCTGATTAGCCTGAAATCAAAATATTGTAGGCAGGAGGAGCTGAAAAGAAGGAAAATGAGACCAGTGTGGCTGGAACTGCTCTTCAGCAGAGAACTGTCAGATGCCACTGATCAGATCTGAAGTAAGGTGATACAGTTGGACAAATCAAGACCTCTTGAAAAAACAAAAACAAAAACAAAAAAACTGATATATAACATCTTTCAAATGTAATGAGAGGACAAAGACAACCCTTGTGTTTCTTCTGTTCCTCATTGAGTCTGGGCCTATGAGGCAGTGTTTGTATCAGTTTGCACACTACATTCTTGCTGTTCTCAGTTGTGAGTTTCCTAAATGTGCCTGCAGTTATTTTTTTCTGAGTATTAATGCTCCATTGCTTAAGTTTTACAGATTATATTTCTAAGTCATCTCTGGGTCCACAGTTCATAAAATTACCAAGATATTTTTACGTATCTTTTAAGAAAAAAAAAATAATCTGGTATCTTTGAAATCATAAGAATGCACTCATTACCACACAACATCCACATATTGAAATCCCACTTCAAGACAGACTCCCTGTCCATGAAGGGAGTTTAAAACCAACTAAGGTAACAAAAAAAAAAAAAAAAAAAAAAGAGTTGCCACAAAGATTCTCATTAAATGATGTCAAAGCCTGATATTGTTCAGAATAGAGATATTTTGGGCAAAAGGTTTCTTTCCAAATTAACTCCAAGAAAGGTGATGAGAGTGCCTGAAATGCAGAACAGCTTTCCTATATGGAATAAATAAATTTATTTTTACATTTCAACCTAGAGACAACTGAATGTAGTATAACAGAGACGATGAACAGTGAACAACCATTCTCTGTCTCATGTAAGACAAGATCTAGGGGACAGACACATGGTACTGGGTTCAAATTCACAAAATATTGCTAACTGCTGAGCTTATCCACACAGACTTTCCAGCTGTCTACTCAAAGGTTCAAAAGAGACTGAGAGACTGGACATGATCATACTGTCACAAGCCATTGAACCCAAATGTACCACCTCTGAATCAAGAAGCCCATTAATCATATTCTGTGGGAAACTGGAAGAGTATGTTGAGAAAATATTACTGTATATTTGTCCTTTCATTACACCCTTCCCCAGGTTATTCAGTATCCATACAGACCAAGTACTACAGGACAGTATGTTCTATCCTGACACCTAAACTATCTAGCACTTAAATCAAAGATTTCCTCAATATGAAACCAGTGTAACTCGATAAAGCACTCCTACAGGCTTCCACAGGCTTCCAATCACAAAATCTGTCCTTTCCATACTGTGTCTATATGCATCTTCCTAGATAAATGCTTGCATTCATTAATTTTTTAGAATTTTACTATATATATTTACAGTAACAAAAAGCCAGAAACACTTAAACATGCTGAAACACAAGAAATGGAGTTTCCACTATAGTTTTAGCAGTGCAAAGCCTTACATACGCACTTGCTTTTTCATATGAAATTGTATCTTTTTCTTCAGTAGGAGTTTTATCTTGCTAGAGATAAGTAAATTCATTGGTGACTAAGCTGGGATTGGAGTCAAAAGGAAATTTGTCCTTAATATCCAGGGTCAAAATGAAGATTCAGTAATTATTAAAGAAAGCAATTAATGCTACAAAAAAAACCCCTAAATATATATGTATACATGATGCCAAGAAACCTACCAAGAGAAGAAAATGGCAAAATTTCAAAGAAAAATACTTGTACTTCTTAGTTATTTTCAGCCCTTTCTCTTCAAAAATTAACTGGCATTTGAAAATAAACACACTTCAATATCATACATTTTCTTATCACTACTTGTACGAATGAAGAATGGGTCGAATTCCAGAAGGCTGTCTTTTCTAATGTGCCTAATGAATGTATTGCTGTTCCTTACTAAGTTCCTTATTATTAGCATTATCCTTCTTGTTCCTTTTTTTCACGAACCATCAATAATATTTCTTAGTACACTATTTGGGACACAGTTCCACAGAACACAGAGCTGTCCCACTGATTTTAGCTTAGTAGAGTTCACATATTTAAGCCCTGAATTTTTAAGATTAGAAACATACCCTGGCAAGATAAAAAGTATAGAGATTATATGTGATTTCATTAAGTAACTCATTGTGTGTCTGGAAATATACTGCATGCATCCTGGTTGATATTATTTATAGAACGTATTCAACAATATGGAGAACTTGATTTATGTGAAAGCTTGATTACAATGTAATTTATAGTTGTAGAGTTTTAAGAACTAGAAAGTAATAGTCATTAACTTTTAACATTAGAAGCAGGCATGGTTGTGATAGGTGCCACTAAAATATGACCCTCTGACCAAAAGACCAGAGCAACAAAAATGTTTACTTCTTTATTTTCTTTTTTGTGTGTGTGCACTAAGTACAGTTTTAATCCTGCCAGGATTATATGTACATAATTGAAATAATAGCACTCTGTACACAGGGTAGTCCCATTTACTTCCACAGAACTACCCTATGGCTATACAGTTCAGGGCATGACTGTTTAAATCCAGATACCTGACACTAGTATTTCATATAAAATAAGTCAAGATAATGTAAGACCACAGAGCTCAATCTAGTTCACACTAGTGCTTAGTCCAACTAATTATATCAGTATCTTAATCATAACAAAAAGATACAATGGAACAGGGTAAGTTTAACCAAAATATATTTTTTTAATCCATTACTTTCAAGCAAATCAGACTAAAGGGTTTGCAAACATTAACTCTTGAAAGTGTTTATGAAATATTCAGTCACTCAAATACCAAAGTGCTGCTTAATTTAGGAGGACAGCCTAGACTGGAAATGTAGCTTTTGTGATACATTACTCAAAATGCCAATGACCTGAGAAATAGCAAACAAAAATCTCTCTTTGGTTTGGAGGGTCCCAACAGAAAACCAAACATATCGCTTCATTGGATCGTGGTAATAAATACATTATGAAAAACATTTACAGCCTGTGGTATATTTCTAATCAGGACCAATTTCTTAAGGATTTGGGTGTAGAGGTTCTGGGTCACATTGTTTTGTTGGATGCTTTCATTGGTTTCACTAATTGGAACCAGTTGATCCCTTTTCCTGTGTATTGATTTTTTAAATCCTAGCAGTTAACAATGATTCTAATGTATCATAACACTTTAGACCTTAATCATATAGCAGAGCTTTTGCTTGTAGCTTTTGTTTGAGTTTTAATTAAGAAGACCTTGTGTCACAAAGCCTGAGCTGGGTTTTTAATTGCTAGTATGTATATCACACAGACTTCAAAAGAAATAAAATATGTTTATAACAGAGAGCACAAAGGAGAGCTTTGAAATGTCTATAGCCATACAAAGTGACATAATTAAAAACCTCTGAGTGCCTCTGTGATAGAAGACATATATATTTATTTATACATATTTATAAGGCAGATTGTTCTATACCCTTAGAATTGATGAGAAAGAAATTTCAGCAGCTATACTGCAAAAATAATTACTAAAGACTACAATGTTGTTCAGGGCTACAGGAAAATATCAAATTTATTTTCCTGAAAATGATCTTTCACAATTTTGTAAATCATGCACATTTTTAAGAAAACACAGAAACCATAACTTTCTTGAGAATTCATTCACACAGAACTCTCTCCAAAACTATTCCAGAAATGGATAACATGAAGCTAACAGATTCAAACAGTTGGGCCTCACTGTTCTGTTCCATTCATTAATGCAAATATACAACAATGCCCCTAGAAAGCACCTCTAAGTATCACCCCTTAGAACCTCTAAGGTTCTAATACCAGTGAGAAATACCATTTTTCATATTGTTTACAGTGTATGTTAGGAGACTATCAAGTGGGAGAAGTTGCTCTGTTTTGCTAAATTCAACATTTCCTAAAAAACAGGAATCCTGCCTCCCACCTATCTAGATATTCTGAAGCCATTAAATGTGTACATTTTCCATGAAGTAGGAGTTTTAGGCTCATTTTAGTAAGGAACAAATATAAAAGGGGGAAGAAGCATGGGAAACATCATGCTTCTGTATTGGATAAAGCCATGGACATCAATCACTATCCTTCCCAAAATAGAGTACACTGTACAAAGACAGCATGTGACATTCAAGTCACAATGCCTATAAATATAGATAGTTCCTGTTGTAAACACTGCCAATGGAAGCCAGAGAACTAACCTGCAACACAGTAGCTGGTGACCCAGAGTCATTCTTCTGTAAGACTGCTAGACCAGTTCTGACCCTTTCACGATAACATCATTGCTTAAGTTACTTAAAGACTGACCTTTCGTATTTGATCTTCAAAGACCCTGCATGCTGAGAAAGACCATTGCAGGCTATTTCAGTAGGACAACTGCCTGGTGCATGCGAGACTATGCTATTCCAGAGATTTATATTTGGAACAGAAACAGAAAACTTAAAACAGACTCTGTATAGTGATAAATGATGCTACTCTGCCTAGCTGTGGCTGCTGAAGAAAAGCTAGATAACTAAGCAACAGAAATAAATGGAGCAAGGGAGGGTGAGGACAGAACTCTAAGCACCCAAATATCTGGAAATCTAGGAGGGAGTCCTGACCCACTTTGTTCATTCAAATACATGGTAACGAGATTAGAATGAAAAGTATTTCCTGATCCTACGTTTTATACAAAATACCAGCATTGCAAAAGCCAGACAGAAGGCTAACATATTCCTTGTATACATTAAACAAATGCAATGCACTCCCGTGCTGGCAAATAGTATAAAATCAAATGATTTGCCTGGGCAGCTGTGGTGTTTTTTCCAGGTGAGCAGGTCATTTAACTCAGCTCAACCGCTTCCCAGACCTCTGAAAATCTGACCTGTGTTTCATTTATAAACATATCAAATGAACAAGCAGACAATTTTAACCACTGGAATTTGGCTACAAAGCATTCTGCCAAATGCTCCTCTGAGTTTCATGCAACCACCCTGAAGTCAATGACTTGTTTGGCTGGAATTCAAGGGAGATTCTGGACCGTTATCAATAACTGAAATCCTAATAAAGAAACTCAGAAAAAGCAGTTTTACAAATGAAGCAGACTATGCAAGAGTAATTGTGAACGGGAACAATCCCCCTTAAAGAAAAAATAAATTATTCACCCGTTTTTACTTTTGTATTGGCTTCTATTGTCTGAATTAATAGATATAGTTTATAATTATATCTTGATTAACACTATTGTGTTCTAAATATAGAAGGTAAAGCAAGAAAATACCAATTTTATTTGTTTCTGTCAGCCAATTATCTTTTCTTCTTGTCTGTGTGCTTCCCAAACATGAATAGAAACAGTTTGTGTCAGTGGTACAATTTTTTCTGCTTTCATCCTTTTTTTCTGGCACTGATTCTTAGTGAACTGCCTTCCCACACCCCCCAGCAAGATGCTAAGTCTTTCATCGAGGTGGGGAGGGCTGTAGCTGCACAGAGAGGAAGAGTATGTGCTCAGGTTATCCTTAGCAAGAACAACGCCTTCTCTCTAAAATAAACAACTCCCAGTAACAGTCAGTGCAAAGAGCAGTTCCTCAGAGGCCCACACCTCACTTTCTTACAATCAAAATTTTTTCCCTGATGACCTCATTTATTTATTTTTACTGCATTGCTTCACGTCTTTAAGGTAGGCTCTCTGTAATACGGGCAGAAAATCTGCACAAAAGCCAAAAACCATCAGCCAGTTAAATAAATTAATTTAGAATCTAATGGAAATTAAGCAAAAAAATTTTGACCTCTCAGAGATGATACGTTTTCAAAAGTAGTTCTTTCACATCTCAGCATGCCCTGCCAGATACCCAATTGGAAATTCATTCAGCACTACAAAAATGAGCTTCTTGATTTGGAAATCTACCACCATGAGCAATTAAACAATTTTATTTTAAAGCATGCTTCTATAGCAGATTAAAAATTCTCTCCAGTTCCCCTACTTTACTTTATATCCTTCTTGTAAACTGTTTTTTTCTGTTACCATGGGCTAGACTGTTGGGGATGGTTTTTTCTCTTTGAGATTATTTAATACATAAAAATGCTAGGATGAGTTAATAACAGATTAGTAGGTTGGTGGCAATTTTATCAGTTGGAACTAACCCATCTAGGGATAAGCCACATGAGTGGAGGGGTTGTGGAAATTTATTGACTTTCAATATGTAAACCTGGCAAGCCTAAAAAGGTAACCTTTGTTTATACAGATAAAAGGCTGTACCACCAGAAAAGGTAGGTGAATGATTTGAAAATTTAGCCAAATCTGAGTATGAAGTGTAGGCAGATGAGAAAAGGGTTAAGAGGAAGAACTCTACCCATTCACTCTACAGTGAATGTATATATACCATGAAAATGGGAGAAATCACACAAATTAAAAAAAAAAATAAAAATGTTTTTATTTAATTGATGAAACCTCACGAAAATGCTTTTTGTGCCATATAAGAAAATCAAGAACCTTATTCTGTATTGAGAGAGTTTCCACCTCTTTTAATTTTGAATCACTAATTACATTCAAGTAGTTTCTTTTTAAAGACTTTGCATCTATTGTGCAATTAAAGGCTAAACCATGTTTTCAGTGCTATTAAGAGACAATATGGCTTTAAATAGAATGTGATTTCAAGACATTCTCTTTTTTTGGATTTAATACAGCCAGTTTTAACATGTTAAAACTGAAACTATATTTCTGTCACATTACCATAGAATTTCTTACCTGCCTAGTGTATATGCATTGTCATAATTCTACCAGAAATACCCCACAGGAGAACCCAACAGATATTGGTCCTGAATTAGCTGAAGGAACCAATTATAACTTATTAAAAAGGGACAACCTTTCATCTGCTAGTATGACAAAAAAAATGGAACTACTTCAAGTTTCCCTGGTGGAAACATAAAACCACAAGCATAAATTTTCATCAAATAGTATCTTTTTCTTTTTTATCAGTATGATGCTTATGAGTCTTAGTTTCCACATATTTGCAGTTGCAGTTTAATAAAGTTATACCAACACAAGAAATAAATCTTAGATGCCTTGTGTAATCCTAAAATATGCCTTATGACCCTTTCCTGCAGCACTGAAAACCCCACCTTTTAAATTTGTTGCTTAATCAATAACGCTGAATTTCTTCTAAGAAATGGAATAATTGATGAGTGGGGAAAAACACTTCAAGTTTTTTACATAGTGCTTAATTGGCAAGACAATTTTACTTTTACTGGACTGCTGGCACACAAATCTTGAAAATATTGAAAAGTACTGTCTATATAGGAAATAAAACTTGCACTGGTTTTAGGAAGTCCTGAGTGGTATCCCAAATTCTTTCTCCATAGGAATAGCATGAATATGAACAAATATCCTTTTTATCTCAATTTCAAATCAAAGATTTCTAACAGTATTCACATACTTATTCCTTATAAGATCTGAAAGCTGTTTCTACATATAGTTTATGCAACAGAGAAGAAACTGTACCAAATACTACAAACTAGCAAGAACATGTTTCCAAGATGCTTCTTCTTCCTCTGGTCACAGAGATATATAGCTAATGCCAATGAACTAATGTAACTAAGCCTGGGTTTTGTGATACCATCCTTGACACTGCCTATAACTGACTGTGACATCCTCTAATTTATTTACTTGGCAGATGCATCTGGTGAAAGAGGAAAAGAGGAAAGCACCCTCTAGTTATGATTGTTGTTTCTTTCTTTTTTTTTTTTTTCCCTCAAGCCCTTTTATAATATATATGCAAACATTTAAAATGTAATCTAATGAGATACCTTTAATTTCTCCAAGGAGATCACTTGTGTTCAATTTTTCCATCTTCTCCTTCCAGTCTTTAGAAAGTAGCTTTTCCATGCAGGATGAATCTATTTAAAGAGAGGAAAAAAAAAATTAACAAATCTATTCTCACACATCAATAAAGCAGGTGCCACCTTCATTTTAAAACCTGTTCTCCTTGTTCTGGTTGTTCCATAGTTTCAAATGGAATTGAACTTGTAGCCAAAGAGAGTTGTCATTTAACTGTATTTTAAATCCAAAGTAATTCCACTGAGGTTAATGGAGTTACTATGGATTTAACAAGGGTCTAATTGAAAGAAAAACTGTTCAGGATTTATGCATGCTAACTGCCAATTTACATGCATAGATTGCCAATGTATATACAAGTTCTTTTTCATTTGAAAATGATTGTACACTCCAAATTATGCATGAAGATTTAGAAGCTTTTTTTGGATATTTGGCACACAGTGACATCTGAAACCCATTTTTATACCCATGTCAATGCAAAAGTTATTCATATAATTTCTCCATGGACTTCATAAAAGCCATGAAGAGGCCAACTCTACATACTGGATGTTCACAGTATCAGAAATTTTCTCAGTACACTAGAAACAACATGCAATGATTAGAAGATATGCTTTCATAATTTGAAGTTCAGAATACATTTCAAATCTTTGCCCTAATCTGGGAGCCCTTCTCTGGGCAAAACTGTCACTGAAGTCACTACATTTAGGAAAAAGTAGAAAATTGGCATTGATAAGTTTCATATGATCAGACCCCAATTCCCCTAGCAAATATGATAACAGACTTCAATAACTTGTAAAGGTTTTGTCAGTTCCTAAACGAAACTAATTGGCTCTGAAGTCTAAATTATAATCTAGAGCATCTCTGCTACAATGAGAGGCTGAGGGTGCTGGGACTGTTGAGCCTGAAGAAGAGAAGACTCCAGGGGGATCTTATAGATGACTTCCAGTACCTGAAGGGAACCTAGAGGAATGCTGAAGAGTGACTTTTCATAAGTGTCCAGTGACAGGACAAGGAGAAATGGCTTTAAACTGAAGGAGAATAGGTTCAGACTGGATATCAGGAAGAATTTCTTCAGCATGAGGAAAGTGAGACGTTGGAACAGACTGACCAGAGAAGTTAAGGATGCACCCTCCCAGGAGGTGTTCAAGGCCAAGGTGTTCAAGGTTGGATGAAGTCTTGAGCAAACTTGTCTAGATGAGGGCTGTCCCTGCCCATGGCAGGGAGGTTGGAGTAAATGATCTCTAAGGTCCCTTCCAACCTAAGCCACTCTATGATTCCATTTTTAAGATGGCAATTCTTATGGTTAATGTTATGATTCTGAGTTTCATAAATTCAAGAATCACTATCCAAATTTATAAATAATTAGCAAGAAAACTTAAACAGAATCGAATGCTTCTTTTTTTTTTCTGTTCCCAGTTAGTAACCATAGAATTCCATTCAACATTATGCATTTACTTTCCTTGATAGACCAAGATTCACCAATGACATCTATTCTAAATTCCTTGAAAGTCCTTAGGCCCAGTTTAGCAAGATATCTAAACCATTATTTAATTGCAACTCTGTTCCTAAGAAGAATCCTTATAAAGAGCCTTCACTACAGGACCATGTATCATTCCAGGTAGTGCTGAGTGTGTTGTTTCTTAGTGCATACACTGGGAACAGCCACACACCTGAGCATGTGAGAGACTCTCAGTTCTTGGAGATGAAATTATACACTTTCTAAAAATTATTATTGTTCGAAATTCTACAGCAGTCACCTGAGAATTAACAATGGGGTGTACAGGAAGGCACAATTCAGCCTAATGAATCCTCTGCTAAATTACTGGCAGATTAAGGCCTCAAATTCTCATGCCAGCAGCCCCATCAGATGCAGTCACACAACTGAAAACAAAAAGCAGAAAGCCCAGATAAAGAATGGCAACACAAATCACACCAATGCAGTGGGTAACAGCTTGTTCCACCTCAGAGAGTACTAAAAATACTCAGAGGGAGGAGAAGCATTCAAAGAGGTCATAGAAAAAGAAATTAGAGATTTAAGGAGAAGTTTAAGGAAGAAAAAGGTCATAAGGCCAAACACATTTTAGGGTGCAAGCAGTTTCACACTAAAAATTCGCATTAGCATCACATTTGAAACAAAAAAAGCCCAACAAACAAAAAAGAAAACCAGCTGGAAGCAAGTCAAACTGTAAGTATCAAAAGATCAAAGATCAGGTTTTAATTGCAATGCATTTTCACCGTGCAAGCCTCCATGGAAAGACAACACAGCTCGTAATGTTTTTGAAGTAATATTTCAGTAGCAAAGCTAATTTATTTACTAATTATATCTTTCTATGCAAGAGACAAAATTAAGGAGCTGTAAGTTGCGATAGGCAGTGATAAAATACTTGTTATATAATAACAATTTATTTTTAACAATAACAGGCACTTATTATTTTATGAGTTCTGGCCTGATAATAGAAGAATCAAGAAATAACCATCAATTATCAATAGAACATTATAATTTGTCCTTTTTTGTGATACCATCATTGGTTTAAAAAGATGTTTGTTTTTTTCCCCTGCCAAAATTTCAGACCCCTCATCCCTGAAAAAAAGCTTTAGAGTCTTATTTTGATGTTTGCTATCCGTTATGTATTCTGTTGCTTTTTTAAAAAGATCTTTTTGTCAATTCATACAAAGAAGAAAAAGCATTTGAATTTTTAAAAAGAAACAATCAGAATTTCACAGGAGCTGATAAAATGCTTTCCTCAAAAGCACTTGCTTTATATTTTCTCTTATGTTTCTTCAGAAGATCAGTGTTTATCTGTAATGTTCTTATATTACATAAGGGCAAAACACATTTCTTAAGACAGACTGAGAAAGAACTGGAAAGGAAAATGGATCTATATGTGTGTCTTCTTTTCGATATAATCACATTGCTTGTTACAATCTTTCTCTGCTTATATGACTGAAAAAGTCCTTAAGACTTTTCTTTAAACACCCTTATTCAAACTCCATGCTATAGATCTGACCCCACAATTTACAGCTACTCTATTTTGTTATGCAGAGATTACAATAACACACAAGGTGCCTTCTAATAAACCATTCAATTAAAAAAAAAAAAAAAAAGATATCTGTTAAAGCTCTCTGGAGGTTCTCCACATTAGACACAAAACTCAGTATAAAGACTCACACTTGAAAGGCATGTCTGCCTTCAAGTTCTGTATGCTGTGCTCACAAACATATTTTGAAAAGGTTTGTGAGTCAGAAAGAATTTTTCTTCTTTTCTGTACTGAAAATTAATTTTTACATACATATAAAATCTACAAAGCTATCTTCTGACACCAGTAATCTGTCTTCATCCATATTGATTCTTTTTCTGATTTGATTCATTATAGAAACAAAACATCCGCTCAGAATCCAGCACTGAACATTGAAGAAGCCCGAATTCACATCTGCACTGCATCAGCCTTCCTGCATTAAGGCTCTGCTTCAGCATCATTCCAAAACCTTGTGGAGCCTGACATTTTTAAAATTCAGGGGTATTCTTGTTAAAGACAATTATAAAAGAAGCAAAGAAAGAAATTAGCATTTCTACATTTTTAGCTCTTCGCACTGACTTTATAAACCATAGCTGGGCTTATGCAAGAACGTAGCATATTTTGTACTGATGGATGTAAGATCAAAATCATGAAGTTGCACTGGAGCAATTTATTACATTAACAACACACAGCTCCTCATCCTTTATATTCTTCTCTTGTAAATTAGGAAGAATTTTCTTTCAAGGACAGCAAACAGGTTAAGTGTAATTAGAGTGAGATGACTAAATGAAATCACTGAGTATTATTTAATATCATGGTTTATTATATACTTTGTTAGCAATTTTAATTGCAGACTAAAGGAGTTTAAAGTACTGCTAGAATTTTAGACATGACAGTTTTGCAAAGGTGAGTAAAAGGAGGATGTTAAAAGATAAATAAATAAGCAGGGGGGGAAAGAAAAAAGAAAAAGAAGAAGGAAAAAAAAAAAGACAAAAAAGCCTAGGTGTTAGATGAAAAGGATCTCTCCACAATGACAAAGCATCAACGAAAAGAATTAACATTTGTCCATTGGGTAATCAATCAGTCATGGAATGGATGGAATCCAGCTCTTTGATGCACGGCCGGTGATGAAGAACGAGTGTGTTACCTATCACAGCCAAGCTCTCGAGTTCTTCCGGCTGAATGGAAGTCATCTTGTTCCTATCAAGGATAGCTTTTGCCCCTGGTTTTCTCTTTATTCTACCTTTTTTTAAAATTTTATTTGAATTATAGTGGCCTGCACCTATCCTCATAGATTCTGAAGGACTGGTCCTTTTTTTATTTTTTTTCCTTTTAATTCATTGAAGTAGCTTTTTATTACTTTCTTTGAATACAGATATGGAAAAAAAATTGTTAATGCCGTGTGTGTGTGTTTTTGTTTTTTTATGGTAAAGTCATACATAAAAGAAAGCCTAAATGTGAGAGCACAGCAGCAAAACTTCAAAGCACTGACTGTCAGACATTATTATTTCAAATCAGCTTTGACTTTTTCAGACTTAATAAAACACTATAGTACAGACTGGCATATTTATAACACCTATACCAGTGATCAACTGAACTGTCTTATTCTTGCTACTGTGCAGTGCCTTGTTATTTCTTTTATAACAAGCTTCCCTCAAAACATGCTGTAACAATACTGCAAACTGATAATTATCAATGGTATGAGTTCTAAAACAGGACTTGTTGTGCATACAATTCTTTTTGAAAACATACATTACTTTGTGACAGAAGACAACAGCACAGTGATTTATTAATAATGATTGCAAATGCACAGCAAG
The DNA here is from genome assembly GCF_003957555.1 of Calypte anna. Classification (NCBI taxonomy): domain Eukaryota; kingdom Metazoa; phylum Chordata; class Aves; order Apodiformes; family Trochilidae; genus Calypte; species Calypte anna. Next base: position 10,948,676 of record NC_044250.1, read on the forward strand.
TTCATAAACAATGCAGAAATATAATTCAATCAAAGGTATAGGTGACATATTTCTACATGCATCTGAACTCTCACATCTCAAGAAAAGAGGCATTGAAAAAGACAAGGCAAAGGAATTAGAAGAGAAATCAGACATTCTACAAGAGAAACTGTTCTAAAACATGATCATATCCTCATTAGTACGAGGATAAACTTCTTTTCTACATTTTAGATGAATACTACTACAGAATTAGTGGCATCTTTGTTTCTTTTTCAGAATCACCTAGTTATAACCCATTACTATTTGGTAGATATTACAAAGCACAGAGAGACTGTATTTTTGCAAGCTTTGGGACTACCTTAGTATATCCAAGTTCTTCTATCTCTAATTTTCTGTATTTTCTAAGATACTCCCATTACATTTATTTGCTTTCAGCTCTGCAGGAGGAAATGTGTTCTTTAGATCAGCCTTTGTCAAATGAGTTCATATACCTCATTCAAGTTGGTATCATGAGAAAACCAGCACAAGTGGAATTACTCTGTCATCATGTGTGAAATATTTGTTAGAGAAGAAGTTTAGGGTGTAGGGGGGGTTCTTGTTTAAAGAATGTTAAATGAGATTATGAACTTCTTGGGAAGCCATTTGTGTGCTTACAAGGCCTACTACACTGGATTGCCACTACAGAAGAGATGCTTTTTCCCCCCAAACAGAATAACCTACAAAAAAAAAAAAAAAAAAAAAAAAAAAAATACAGTGGCTACCATTTGGTTGCCCTTCTATGTCTTGTACCTTTGCACATCTCACTCCATGCTTCAAGGGTAAATTTACTTCTTTCAAGAGGGTGAAGCTAAGGACCTTACATCTAAAACTAAGAACAACACAGTCCCATCTCAAAGAGCACGGTTTGTTTCAGTAATGTTCATAAATAATCTTGATCAGAGTAGAAAAATCTAAATAAAATCAGTACTCTACAAATATTGCTGAATAAAAGTCAAGTATCATTTAGATTTACCCTAGCTGGTGCTTGTTACTTACCATTAAATTAAAATGCCAAGCCCATTGGTGCTATATTAGATCTGTTCATAAAAAATGTGAATTATTCAGAAAATTTTTATCTTAAATGCAGTGATGAGTTTTAATATGTGTTGGAATCTCTGATTAACTGATTCATCTCTGAGTTCATGACAACAGCTTACTTACATGCCTTTTGTGAGTACACTGCCCTGCAGATTTCCTTGAGATAAAGAACCACCTAGCATACAACTATCTCAAAAATATTTCCTGTTTTTCACACTTTGTATTATGTATTTTACAATTGTGCAAGCTCTAACATTTCAGTATCAAAAGGAAAGGCAAAAGGCCTTTTATAATTTTCTAACTATTCAAAATGAAATTAAGGACATTTATATTCATGATTTGAGAAATAAAAATTTAATTTAACATGACCATCAGAAACTACACTGCCAAATAGAACTCTCTATTCCTTTTTAATTCAAGGATGTAAAGTTTGTGTGATGTTACCAAAACAGATTCTTTGTAGCCATAGTTACTTATTTTTCTTCTATCAAATAGAAATTATCCTTTACTGTTTCCATAAACTTTGAATAAAACAAAAGGAGACAGTAACAGTACAAAACTAATAAAAAATCAGCCCGAAGGCTCAACATCCATAATTGCAATGAACTGCCACTGTCTCTTCCTCATAAGCAGCTTGGCTGTCAATAGAAAGGCAGGTCAGAGGAATCTCATCTCATCCTTCTTAATTCCTCAACAGTAACTAATTTTTGTGGTCTAGCAGAAAAGCATTCCAGATATGTTGTTAGCCAGAGAATTGATTTCTTTGGCCAACTTTTCAAAATGTTCTTGATTTAATAAGCTATCAGAAGCCAAGTCGTTGAAAACAAAAATACAGCCACAACATAAAAATGAACAACATGACATTTAGAACAGGAAAACCTGCTAATTCCTTTTGCTACTTTTACTGTAAATCACACACACATACAAAAAAAGAGAAAAAAAAAGGCAAACCTAACCACTCATAAATTTTATATCTTGCTTCTGTCATCAAGGAGCCAAGTAATCTTGGCCAGTTGTTTACTTCCTCCTCTCATATTGATTGGTTTCTATCCATCTCTTTATCTGCCTTGGCTGTTAAGGCTGTGATGTTTCTGGCATGGGCTGTGCATCTCACAAGGGTTTTGCTGAACACCTTGCACTTTTCTGATCAGGAATTAGAACATGGCTCTGGATTCTCTGTGCAGCCTGTAGGAAGTATTGTAAAAGCAAAAGAAATGGGGAAAAAATAAATAAAAATAAAATTTAAAGAAGCCTCACTAAATACAACTATTTCGAAAGGCAGTCAATCCAGAGTAGATTTCTTTTGCAAGAGAAATAATAGATTCAACTGAGATCTGGCTATCTAACATTACAGCTTTGTTTAGGACAGGGAACCAAGTAAACCTGCCAACTGCTGTACATTTTTTAATAGTGACAAGTTTTCCACAATATGATAAAATTAGAACTGTAAGAGCTTGGAGAGGTCTCTTAACTTTTAATTAAAACTCTCTGAGCTCACTAAAAATAATTAGATATTAAAATGTTCTGGTTTTCCTCTGAATTCATTTGCACTACTTGAATGGTCTAGATCTTGCATGAAACAACAGCCATCCTAAAGAGAAGCAGTGGAATTTAACTGGGGGTGATTTCCAGACCTGTTTCCTATGATGTGGCCGAGTGGGGGAAACTGCAGAGTCTGAAGCTTGTACCAGTTCTGCCTAAATGGCTTGTTGCAACAGGAACTCTCTAGTGCAAAGAGCATTTGTGTTGTGCTCGGTGCAAAACTCTACATAAAAAGGAGTTTGAATTTCATGGAAAGAATAACTAAGATACAGTTCTGACCCTGAGGTTTTTTTTTATTAAAAAGCAGAACCTTTAACCTTGCAAATGTTTTTGTTCTCTTAAAATAACTCATACAATGCTATATGCTGTGCTATTTTTAGAAAAGCAGCAAGAGAAAGCATGCTTTTCCCATACAGCAGGGCACTGATATAAACATCAACACAGATGCTCTACGAGAGAGAGCTGGACTTCTCAAGCACTTGATCATTCAGGAATGCACCAACTGTTTTATATAATCTCATGCCAGCTCCAGTTCTGCTCCACACTCTCCTTTGGGAGTGGCAAATCTTGTCCTGCTCCTAATTTTTCATTTTACTTGTTCCTCCATTTTTAATTTTTTTTCCCAGAACAGAGGGAAAAAGGCATTGTATGCCCAGCAATGCAAGACTAGAATCACTTCCCCAAACAGAGCAAAACTTTCAGACAATTAACCCTCCCCTCTTCTTTCAGATAAATTACTAAGTATAAAATGCAATCTGTTTCCTTTGTTTACTCAATATGAACAATTTGTAAATGACTCTAGGATAAAATTCAGAAAATGTTGTGCTAAATTAGAACCATTATAAACATGCTAATGACTGCTCAACTAAAACATGCAAGATCAGTGTGAAGAAATATATTTAGTTCCTGTGAAATACAGTTGTATTGCCTCAGAACAATTTGGTCACTTAATTGTATGATTATTTCAGGAAAATGTCCGTTTCATGAACCCTGCACTAGATGGTACAGTAGGTGTCAAAAGGAACTTTCTCAATGTCAATGTAATGTCAGTTTGGCAAGTTTGTAGAAGAGAAATGTCTTTTGAGGAGATTACGTGTACATTTCATTCCTCCAGTTAAAGTTTCCCTTCCATAATAAACTGTGTTTTACTGTTAGGTTGCCTGTATGCACTGAAGTGCTCATCGCTGCCTTATTTGCATTACAATGCCAGAATACTGTATATTATATGTAATCACCTGAAGCACACACACCACTGTTTACTTCCCAAGTGAAAACACAATCTTGGCAAGAGAGTCTCAGGCTTTACACACCAGCAGTCAGGGAGAGTAAGGCAAAGGGGAGCACAGCTTGCTTGCAATGCCCAGACAAAAGATTACAGAAAATGTTATAATTAAGAAGAATGATAAACTTATTTTCCTACTACATATTTCCTACTACATATACTAGTTTCTTACTACATATTAACAAAGTAACAAAATCTATAGGATTTGCAGTATTTGTTCTTTTCCAAAAGAAGAAGGTTGTGTTAATGAAAGCAGATCTCAAAATCTTCATTATTTTTCTTTTTCTTTCTGGAAAAGAGACTGAGCAGATATTTTAGCAAGAACTCATCAGCATAGCCCCATCAAAGTCTACTTAGCCTTAAAAAGATTTGAAATTTCTCCCAATATTTGGCCTAATTATTCTTTCTCTTAATCTCACACCTCTGTTCCTTGTTAGAGTTCTTTTATAACTCTAAATAATTCACTTTCATCTTTGGTATCCACTCTTTTCAAACACTTGTGAGCTGGAGTTACATTCTTCTTATTATTAGTGAAACAAACTATTGAGAATTTAATCTTTAAATCTTTCTTAGTTAACTGCTCTGGAACAAATCAGGTATCATATGGCCTATGGGTATGCAGGACGCTGCATGTCCATAGGCCAGAAAACAGAATTCCCTGTAATCAAGAAACTGCAGATTGCACATCAGCCTGTGGTCAGCTGCATTACTAAACCCAAGCACTGGACTCATCTTATTAAAGACATTTTTATTTCTCTTAACACTGCAGACCTCTCCTAGATTCTCATACCAAGCTGAAGCAGGACTCAGTCAATTATATATTACCACAATTAAGGAATTTTTTGTCATTGCATCTTCTCATTGCATCTGGTGGAATGCCAAACAAGTCCTGCACCATTTAGCACATCAGAAATTCCATAAAATGACTATAAAATGCTAATAAAAATCTTGGGGACTAAAACCATCTTAAACTAAAGGTAATACAAAAATAAAAGGTTCTGTAACCTCCTCCACACAGGTTATTTTGCAGGGGGCAGGGAATGAGGGAACTTCCTAAAAAGCAAGAAAAATGAGTTTCTATTAAACTGATTAATGTTCCTTGGAAAATTTGTGATGCCAGATGATTTATGAACAAAATATGGATGATTCAAAAGACCTCTATTTTGTTCCCCAAATCATGTTCTACTCATTACCCTAATAATGCAGTAATAAACATCTGTTTAATGATTTGACGGCTTCTTAATATTGTGTATAAAAATCTTAACTCAGCTTTTACATAAAATATTCTGAAATTAAAACAATTGTATAACAAAAATAATTTTTCATGAGAAATCTTTAAGCGTTTTTGTATGTAAAAGTATAATACAAAGAAAGCAAAATAATATGCTCTTGATTTGAAATGAATTCAAACAAGGATGCAAAGGAATGAAAACAATAGCTAGAACCCCCTCTCTATTTATCATTTCTCAAGGTCTCTATAGCACATGATGTAGTCTTTTCCAGGACACTCAAATACACTGACAAAATCAGTTCTATAGCCTCCTTTAAACTAATAAAATTTTTACTTAAACAAGTGATCGTATTTTATATAAATACAAATATAAATATAGAACAAGCAAGACTTTCCTGAGGTAAATCCAGCAAACAGAGCTGTAAGAGGTTTGCAAATCTCTCAAGTACCATATGTATGGATATATTTATATACATATATATCATGAATAATTGCTGGTTTGTTACAAATCTGTGGAAAGAAAAGAATGCACTGATATCTTCAAGAATTTTGCACTTCTTTACATATAAAGGGCTGAAAATTAATCATTAATTAAGCTGTCCAGGAAATCCAGGGGAAAAAAAGGAAAAAAAAAAAAAAAAAGCAGCAACAAACTGCAACCATATGCAATTAAAAAAAGCAAACAACAGATGCAACTAAAAAAAAATACATACTTTTTTTCCACCTTTTACATATGTTTGCTATACTCAGCACATGGGACAACCCAAGACAAAAGCAGAAAGTGGAACTGCAGAGTAAATGGCTGCTGCCCATATGATCATTGGCTACATCTCATTGCAAAAGTTTCAAAAAATTCAGTGAATTATGGATAGAGCTGCAAAATGAGAAACAATGGGTCACAGATTCATTTACTGGGTGTTCACAGTTTAGAAAACTTGGGGTTTTATTTGAGGAATTGCTGAACATTCACAGCTGCAGCTGTGTCAGTGCAAAGATTGAGGCTATAATATACATAGCTACATACAAAATGCTGCAATTCTTGATTCTTGGCCTCTGGAAAAGAATGGGGATCTAAACACCTCAATCTAAACAACCAATAAATCAATGATGTTGTTAAAGTCCCACTCTGAGTCTCACCCGTGTCAGTTTGGTACACTGACTGTACAAAGACATCGAGAAGATTTGCTTGTAGCATAATTACTGACTATGCTGAAAAACTCCAGCCAAATGTGTAATATTCAAGTTTTCAGAGCACAGATTGAATAATAAGTAATTCATAGATACCAAAGCTTCAGACTGACCAGTAAGGATATAGCAAGATACTGGATAGTTTTACATTCACAGAGGAGCACCCTGTTAGTGAACCAGATGAATCAAAACTCTTTTTGAGGAAAGATAGTTTAATCGTGTAAGAAAAGCCATACTTATCTATACAAAAACACAAATAATTTTCAATTTCAAATGTTTTAAGTTCTCTTGGGTTACTGAAGAAAGCTTTCACTTGTTGTGAGACAATTAAAAAAATTAAAATTGTTTTAGACCTGTGCCTAGATACAGCTCAGGAATTTACAAATGAAATTTAGTAGCCAGCTTTGGAAACAATGGCAATTTGAAGTGTACTGATCATGTCAAATTAAAGAGTGAACAGGAAATGAGCTTTGGTTTCTCCACACTGGACTTACATAAACTAAAAGCACTACCATTAATCACAGAGTGCAGGTTTCACCCTGTCCTAGTGCAGCAAACCAGACACAGCCCCCTTTTGCTCTCCTGATGGAGCAATTCCTGACACCCTCTATGTACAAGTTTCCCATCTGCTTAGAACAAGTGATGTCACAGTGTGAGGTGCTACTTGACCCATTATTTAGCTCATCATCTATTTCTCATCAGAAAATCATTTTTAACTCCAAAGCTGGTGAACAACTTCATCACCATATACATCTTCCCCAAAATGTGGCATAGTAATGAAGGGAATTTCAGAGCCAAGAAAATTGAGTCATCTGGAAACATCTGAGAGTTAATAACACTTGGATGGTTCTCATCCCAAAATTTGCTATCCAAAAAGATAAATACATATTCAGCACAATTACCTCTTCATACATACAGAGAAGGTAAACCACAGTAAGATCATGCAAATAGTTTTGAATTATTCTTTACTTCTTATTCTGCTAATAAACATCCTTTCTTTTCTAGAATCATCCTTACTATAAGCAATAGAGCTCTAGAGAATTATGCCTCAACCTTCAGTGGAACTTATAGCAGGTAACAAACATAATTTACACAATTTCTGTCTTAAACATTTAGGCTTCTTGCTTTTTCTTGATTTAATCCAGATTCTATAGTTATAACATTTCAAATTAATAATCTGAATTTTAGCTGCATATCGCCTCAGAAAATACAAGCATGCATGAAACTCTACATAGCTACCTTGAAGAGGTATTAATGTGTCTTATTATATACTCTTTACACAAATGCAAAAGAATCCAATGCCTCAGTTGTTTAGAAGGATTTTTTCATGTTTAGGCCCAATAGGAAATTCAGTCTTATCAGAACAACCCTTACACAAAAGACTGCTGATTTATTATCTTAGAAGTATTCATCCAGGGGACAGAACAGGTAGGAAATATCTTTGTTCAAATGTTAAATGACAAAATGATGATATTTCCCTATTCATTTATATATATTACCAAAGACAGTGAAGATGCTGCTCCTATTGCATTAAATACACCACAGCTTAATGCATTTCATGCACTTGTACCTGTGCATGAATGCAATGAAATTCACAACAGGCCTGTATATTTCTTAACTGTAAACTATACACTGTGTCTTTTACATCTTCAAGAAGGTCACTGTGTGGTTTCTGAAGCTAAATTCTTTATATGAAAGGTTGCATTTATGGACTTCATACAAAAAAAGTAGTGTGATCACAGTGGTTTGAACATGCTATGCAAAGGCTTGTTACTATCAAGGCAAAGACAGAAGTTTGGGCTGCTGCCAGGTTCTCCATCTAATTTCTGTTTACATATATTAAAGTTGAGATTGACCTCTTACCCTTTGGTTGCATTTTCATTGTCTCTAGTCCACATGAGAATTATCTTACTCTTTTGTTTTGGTTTTTACCCACAAAACTCATTGTATCTAGACAACCATACAATCTTTTTTTGCCAACTAATCACTTCTCTAATCTCTGGGCTGCAAAGCTGCCTAAACCTTACTCCCACATTTGTGCTCGCAGTATTAATATAATCATGAGTACCAGGAAGGCAGAGTCTCAGACACCGAAAGTTACACGTATCTGGTTCCTTCAGCTTTTTTTAAACACTTATTTATGGGCAAGGTATAATTTACACCACCTTATGTATGTCTGGGCAGGTGGTACTGTGTGACTTCTGATCCTTGTATCAGATACGCTAACATCATTGTCAGTGGTGCCCACTTTTCCCCACCAAGCATATTTTCACCTGTTTTCTCTCATCACAAGTTTTGACTGTGAACTCCTTGGACAAGGACTGTTGTCTGCTTCTACTATTGCTATATGTACAGCATCTATCACGCTTCCTGGCAGAGGCCCCTGGAAAATTTATAAGGAATCACCTACATTACTTGCAGTGAAACTAAGAGCCCATTGAGAACTCAGTGGCATAAACTTTGTGCAATAAATTACTTTATGTTTTCTTGCTTTTTCCTTTCAAAGCTTTACATGTCATATAACTTACTAGCTCAATTGGAATACCTGCTAGAGCTCAGCCTAAGCCAGTGGTCAAGGAACATTTCCTGTGAAAAGAGAGAAAGGCAGCCTGCAGAGGCACAGCCTTTCCACAGGCAAAGCTGTCATCTGCGGGTCCCAGGGCTGCTGGCTTATTCTATGAATGCTGAAGTCACATGGATTTTTTTTAGTTCTGTAATGGGATTGCTTGAGTTTCTTAAGTTCATAAAGTTTCCAATTTTAGGGAAGAAGAATTGTGATGAGACCTTGTATTTAGGAACCACAGTTCCTTTCAGTGCATTATCCTACCTCCAGATCCGTTCAGAAGTTGTCCAAAAGCTTTTTAGCTGACAGGAAACACATTATTTCCTTCTTCAGCAAATTGCAACTCCCCAATGAATTTATTATCTTACAAACAGCGGTGTAAATGTGAACTTTGATACAAAGACAATAATATCTCCCTTCTTCTGAAAACTATTAACTGGACCTACTCAGCACCTTAGTCTACAGGCAATTAGTTCCAGATCATAGGGTAAAGAATTTAAATCACCACGCACCAAGTGCATAGCTTGTTGCAATTTACAAAATGTGGCCATTCTTGTTCATGGCATTTTTTTTTTCTCATTTGCACCAGTGAAATAATCTCAAAAGATGGATAATGACAGAGATCCAGGCCCTTGGAGTGGAACCTTACACTGTATTGAATGCTGATCAGATAACAATAACAAATACTGCCAACAGACCGATAGGAAAACCATGATAATTGTTTACAGCAAAATCAGGCAAGAATCAGCATGCTTGATCAGGCTGCTTAACAGTTCCTCTCTAGCAGGGCTCCCTTTTGCAAAGGCTAGAGTGAAAACTTGAATAATATGAGCATGATAGACGTAAAATTCAAGAAAGTACTTTCAAACAGAAAGCTTTTTCCTTTGAAGAAGCTTCCATCCCTTTATTACCAGAGAGAAGGACCAGTATTGCACAGAAAGGGTCAGTAGTTTGGCCAGATAGAAACCCACAGAAAAACCAAGTTGCAAACCACTAATTTTGCATCCATAAACGGTATTATGTTATCTCCAGGGAGTTGTCCTGGTATCAGTTCACAATATCACAGCTCTAACAGGCAAAGTTACCCAGAACACCTCCCCAAAATTAGATATTTCAGATTAGCAACTAGATTCAGTCCACATGCTGGAAAACAATACTGAGTCAGCCAACTTCAACTACATTCTGTAACAACTGGCCAGGGCCAAGGTGCCCTCCTCTACTGAACTTTCTCTGTGTTTTGTCCATTGGAGGCTGTGACACTGACAGTAAAAATCTGGACTAAATCAAGCAAAAAAAAAACAAAAAAACAAAAAATAAACAAAAAAACCCCCAATTCATCTGTGGGTACATTTTGATATTTTGTCTTTGGTGTGTGGTTGAAACTGTCATTAACACTAACAGGAGCTACACAGGCCTACTGGTGGGTGACTTATACCCCTGACACAAAAGTGGGTTTTTTGCTCAGTGGATTTCTTTGGTGAACTTGTTGGCTACTGCACAGTCATGTGTATGTATTTAAGTATTTCTCTAAGAGTATGCATATGTATATCTCTACAGTGATGATGTCAGTTTGACTAAAAATGCAGATAAAGCATTTCTTAAGCCAAAAATGGGCCAAAGCTTATTTTCCTCATATAAACTTTGGTTTGGCCCTTGTTTATCAAAACCAGAAAAGGTTTGACAGAAAAGCAGATCCAAATTGGTTATCCCAACAAAAATAGAAGTTAGGGCCTTTCTTAAGACTTACTTTATAGGAACCGTATGCAGAACTTTCACTTTCTAGAAAGTGGTTTTCTCTTGAACACACATCAGAACCATTCATCATCATATAATTGTAAGTTGTCAGTCAGAGCCGCACCCTTCATGCAGTGGCAGCCCGCCAACACATCTGTCAGAAGCACTCACAAGCTTCCGTGTGTTATTGTAATCCCCTACAAAAGGAACAAGACCATTCACCCATTCCACATTTTCCAAATCGAATGATGACTGTAAACCCAGAGCCTGGAAAAATAATGGCACTTACTCTAAAAATTCCACGCTTGTCAGGTGACCACAGGCTAAACGCCACAGAGCAAATATGAAATCATTCTAATCCCCACATGTATCACGTAGGTTTTAGGGAACTGGGTTCTTCATGCACAAAAGGCAAAAGCTGCGTGATGTGCATAAAAGAAAGTGACCCCCAATGGTCAAAGAGGCTGCAGGGAGACATCATCACACCCTCCCTGCAAACTCTCACTTTTTGCTCTCTACATTTGAGTCAGAAAAATTTCTCCTTCCTTAATTTTATTATCTTTCTTTGGCTTCTTCTGTTTCTTTTCCCCTTAATCTAGAACCACACAGTCTTTATGTTAACTCATATTCTTTTCTTCTTGATTTAGTGAACCTGGGGGCTTGGGCCAGTGAGTCCAAAGGAGATGAGATTCTCATGTTAAGGTCTTTAATGGAGAACTAAACAGCTTTCAAGTAATGAAACAGCTTGCACAGGGCTTCAGAAGTTTACTTGCATAGTATATGCACACAAGAGCCACAAATACATTTGAGAAGGAGTAATAAGCTTTACCCCTCTACTTCCACTAGCTCTCTCCTGAAAAACATGACATAAATGTTCAGAAACACTGAGTAAAGCACATGCCATTGCCCTTAAAGCAGGCAATGCAGCCACATGAAGCCAACAAGACTCCCTGAGCAGCTTTGCTATAGCAACTGAGGCTGTAGATGGAGCCTAAAGCTTCCTTCTGACCATTCAGATCCTTATAAATGTATAGACACAGAGATGAATCCATTACTTCTCTGACCCTCTCCCTTGCCCCCCCCTTCCAATAGTTTGCTGCAAGGAACTTTAAAGGAGCAGGAGCAATCAGTATCCATGTCCAGCTATAAGGACTGGGCTGATAAAGGTTTTCTGCACTCCACAATGCTACCAGGCATTTTTATCAGGCCTTGATAGAGACAGAATGTATATTAGATATACAGACATGTACAAACAAATGTTTCTGAAACAATTCGAAAGATATATGATGGCTGACCTGCTGCAAAATTTATTTGTAAGAGCAAATAGAGGAAACATTACTCCTGAGGGATACAGGACTAAATTATACCATCTCACTGCACAAAGGAAGATAAATACTGTAACAAATTGACTCTCAGCTGTGCCGCACACCTATATCCACACAGCCTTGTTCAAACTACTGCTAGGGAAAATGTAACAATTCTCAGGCTCTCTCTAAAATCAGTCTCTGAGTACCATAAAACTACAGTGCCAGCATGACGAAGCAGCAGAAACTGCTTTGCTTATTCCTGGACAGTCACACAGATGAATCTAGCTCATCCACTCCCCCCAGAATGAAACTGGAATGCAGGAATACCAGGATTTATCATTACAGTACTGAAAAATATGCTGGCTGCCAAAATGTTAGTGGGGGGGGGGGAAATCAGTCCCTCAACTCTTTTGTGACTGAGCTTAACAGATCAGAAGATTTGCTTCTCACATAACTACTGAAGAATTTAATTCTTTTGCAAAATGGTAATAAAGTCAGCTTTACACAGAAAAGTATCTTTTTTTATCAATTACACTATCTTAACTTCTACTTATTTTCAAAGTTTACGTCACAATGTTAATTCTTTCAGAACCATGCCACCCCAAGTAAATCTTGATTTTTTTATATTAATAATGACCAAATTTCATTAAAACTGAATAAAATTCATCTGGGGCTTGAGACATCATGAGGTAATAATACCTGCTGTAAATCAGATAAATGAATGCTTTCCCTTTACATATAAATATATAGGATACTTAAAACACATAAATATAAGTACAACATATGGTCAACAAGAAGTAAATAAAACTGAAAACACTTCACAACTGCATGGCAAGTATCCAAACTAAATTTCAGGTAGCAGATGGCATGAAAAGGATACATGAGAGAAACAGGCAATTTCAATTATCTCTGAATAGTTCATAAACAGGAAAATTTGGCAAACCACAATTTTTTTAAAATGGACTTGATAAATAACATCATATAATCAAGATAACTGAATTGAAAACACAACAATGCAAAGTTATTAAGCTCATCCTGACCATAATTTTGTAATGAGTATTAAATGATTACATGTGACAGAAAAGAGCTGCCCCAAATATTCATGCCTGGAAAATTTAATCACTAATTCTGAACCCAAGCAGGGTTCAGAATTTCATTTGAGTTATTACCATTATCCAAAAGTGGCCAAGAGATCTTGCTCACCAAGTCCTTCCCTAGCTTTTGTTCAATCTAGAGATTAAAAAAAAACCCTAAGAAGTAGAATCTGGACCTAGTAATTTCTTCAAACAATTATCGCTCAGAAAAACTTCACTGGGGTTTATTCAGGAGATTTGGCTATAGATTTTATGCTAACAGTGAAATAAGGTGAAACAGGAAACTTCATTTCAAATCTTTTCTGATTCACACCAAATAAGAATCTTTCCTTCATAAAAGAGTTTGTTTTTCTTTTAGCTTATCTTCTTGAAAAATCAAATGTGGCAGGTGGATCTCTGAAATTTCAAAATTTATTAAGAAGAGGCTAATTTCCTAAATATTTCATTGAGATGCTTACAAATGCTGTTGTAGAGTCAGCCAGCCAAATCACCTAGGAATCAATTCATCAGACATTGTACCATTGCTTTCATACTCCCCTCTGTAATTCTCCTTTCCACATTAGAAATGTGTCAGACATAAAGATCTATTAGCTCAAATCCCTGAAGTTATTCAGATATCTAAATACAATTTAAGTGCCTGATTAACATTTGTGTAACTGGGACTTAAATAGCTAAACAATAGTTTGGGTGTCTTTATTCTGCTGAGATGTAAGCTTTTCTGTTTTCTGTTTTTCTGTAAAAAGGCTCTCAACCACTCTATTTTTAAACTAGGTTAAAGAGAAAACCAAATAAAAGGCTAAAAAATTCTCTCTGCGTAAATATAGGCAGAATAAAATGTAATTTTCACTTAAATATATATGGATTTTTATTTATCAGATCTGCTGTTAGGAGACAAGATAGCACCTCCAAATATCAGAAAAGAAAAGGGCTTATTTACCACTGTGATTCCAGAAACATTTAGTAAGAACTGGAGAAGCTTTTATCCAGTTCAAATGACAAGTATTTCTCTTTTTTCATGGTAATAAAGAGAATTTGATACCTATTAAAATGGAAGGTTGTTCAGAAGGCTTTCTCAACACCACCTTCAGCCTGGCATAGCAAAATCAACAGATGCCTGTGAGCATCTCAGTAACAGAGCTCTGGGTCTTTGAAAGAATGACTAGTCTGCCATTTCATAACTGTCATTTAAAAGAGGAAAAGTGTTTCAATGACAGCTGGGTTTTACTGCCCAGATGAATTGGAATAATACAGAGAACTCATGTATTTTATGTACATCAAATGCTTATGAAAATTATTTGTACACCAGCGTGCTTAAGGCTAGGTACAGATACAGATACCTATGCAACTGTAGTATTTTTTAAATGGCCACAAATTTTAGGTATGGTTCTAGAATCAAATTACATCTCATTTTCAAAGGTGGTGGGGCCAGTAGTTTTGGAAGTTGAACTTATAAGTGCTGAACATATATGAAAAATCAGTCTCAGTATGTTTCAAGTCAGGCATCCAAAGTCAGTAATCACAACTGGTCTTATGGGTCACTGGAAAGTATGTTCACAATACACACAACTATAGCATCAGGACATTCCAAGCTAAATATCACATCCATCAAAAAAAAAAAAAAAAAAAAAAAAAATGACTTTCAGACAAAGAAATACAGGAGCCATGAGCTCCAAATATTGTTTTAGAATTCACAGCCTTCCTGAGAGGAGTCAGCTACTTCTTTTGGGGACCTTAACCCTTCCTCATCATAACTCAGAGAGCCCTGTTGCAGGTCTTTCTACCACAAGTGACCAAGCCTGTGCTAGGCTTCCTGTCTTGGAAGTCTGAGACAAAAAAAGCTTCTAAGGAGTTGTCAGAAATGTCAATGGTCACCCCTTATGTTCTGAGCCCCAGTCATTCAGGGATCTCTTGAGCACATGATTCCTGTCCTCAGTAAAAGCAGGTAACCATATAATAATAAGTGTGCAAAGTTCACCAAGCTTCAGGTGGTTGCTCACTTCAAAATGAACACAGTTCTGATTTCAGAGAGATTGTAAAGCAGGGATTCAACAGACTTGGGCTTAATGTAATTTTTCTCTCCATACTTGTCCTCCAACTGACAGTGCTACAAAAAACCCAGCTACCATTCTCATCCTTTCCATGCCTAAGATTACAGGGTTTGTAAAAGATCTTGTACTAAGAGTATTCCTTACCTGCTTTCTACTGTAAATAAAATGCCAAAAGTTTCTAGAATTTAGATTTAGAAGTGCTGCTGAAAATTTAAACTTAATTCTTAATACAAATTAAATGAATCCTAGTGACCCAGCTACCATTTTCAAACCAGTAAATCACTATGCTTAATGTCAGCAACCAGTAAAGCAGAAACATATGCTGTGCTTCACTAATAGCATAAAGAACATTCTCTGATTGCTTTTTGGTGGAAGCCAAATGTTTGTTGGTAAAAACAGGATTTATTTCAGAAAAATTAATTTTTAACAGCATGCAAACTGATTTATTTTCTACTAAAAGCTACAAGATTACTTTTAGTTTAAAACAGCTTCCATAATGGTTTCTGCACAAGACCTATCAAATTATATTTCTTGGCCCATAACAGTAATCTGTCCTTTCTCCTGGCTAAGAAACCTTCCCACAGTATATTATAGTGCAACATGTGAGCTACTCTGTTTGATGTCACAGCTTATTTTATCAAGCTGTAGATGTTTTCTAAGCTAGTAAGTGGTGAACTCCCATGGAACAAAAAGATCAGTGTTTTGTTTGAATTAGTGTTTTTTTGTTTAAAAAGAGTACTAGATGCCAAGGCAATGAAATATCAAAAATTCAGTAAATAACTGTTGAAAAATATGTATGCGTACCATGTAGCACACCAAGCATCATACTAGAGCAGAGCTATGTGATAGCTGCTGACCTTCCATTTTCTCATGCATTTACAAGAAGAACCAAGTAGTTAGATTTCCCAGAAAGTCCAACTCTCTTTCAAGCACTCAAAAGATGTCTTAAAATTTCTTCAGTTTCTCTGAAGCATTCCCACTGTTCCCAGCACTGAGCATTTTAATGAAACTTTTTTTATGTGACTAAATAAGGCCATTTGAAAAAACTGGTCCATGACAGAATAAGGGGAAGACCAACTAGCACCTCTAATAGATCTGTTTGTTACATTTGGGGCATGGCAGGGTATTATCTAAGCAAAAACTGCAAGATTGGTCTCATAAATTGTAAATTTTACCGTTTCAAATTATGATCAATCTAATTTGAAGAAGCCAGATAATTTCATTGTCTCAGACATTCAAGTAAATAAATTGTTTCATGAAAGGATGAGCTGAAGGTATACGGCATGCAGTGGCTGTCAAAACATTAAAATGCAATAATATATGAAAAAGCCACAACTTGAAAGAAATCATGCAGTCTTGAAAAGATACTTAATACTAATAGATGACATACTTTTACTTGAGTTTGGATCATCTGTCTTCATGATTCATTATGTCTTTGAGTATATCAATTATATCATAAATAATTTATATCATTACAGTGTTCTGTGGTTTAATGTATTTAAAACTGTTTTAGACAGACGAAGGTCTTAGAGGTCTCACACACCTCAACACACCAGGACACTAAGAGCACAGGAAAGCCTTTTTACTAACAAGTACTGATACTTTTTCATATAAACAGATTAATTCAAAAGGTATCAAAGCAGAGTGCAAAATCAAGTCAGAACTAGGGTTTCAAATTCACAGGCAAGGTATCTGAAGCAGAAAGGTTCAAATTTTTGCCCAGTCTCAAAGCAAGTCACTGCAACCACTGCTTCTTTCCAGATTCTGAACCAACTCCTGCAACATAGCAAAAAGCCTAACAAAACCAGAGCTTGTAGGAAACATTCTCTTAACATACAGCATGATCACAAACACTGAAAGACTGGTTGACATTTTCAAAGCTGCAATGGGAATTTGGATGCCGCCAATTCTCATTAACTTTAATGGGAACTGGGCATCCAAATCTCTTAGGCAGTTTTGCAAATCCCACCACAAATGACCATTTAGGTGGTAAGCATTAAATGGTATTGCCTGCCAGGCACCCTTATCTCAGAGACCTACGTTAAAGAAAGCTCCATTGTTTTCTTCCTTGCAGAATAGCATGTGAGCTGAATGAAGGTTCTCACTCCTGGCTTACAGAGAAGCAATTTTTCCTGCTACTTGCAAGGTGCAATTTGACCAGGTTCTTTAGACTATCACTTGGAAAGACAGGACAAAGAAAACACATAGAAAAACAATCACTGCTGAGACATAAAAAGTAAATTCACTGTAAGTTGGTGAGCATTTCAGAGCAAACACTTCTGAAATACATGGGGTTTTTTATAATTCACTTTAAATGAAATATTTCGCATTATTAGAGTGCTGTATTTCTCACCTATTCATCTTCTACTTTCTATATGCCCATCTTTCTGACTAACACCTTGGCATTCAAACAAGTACTATGCTCAAAAATAAAAAAAATAAAACCTGTATAAATGACAGAGTGTTCAACCATGAACACATTGTCTTTTATGAATATTATAATCACAGAATCAATAAGCCTACAAAGAAAAAACAGGACACAAAACGTGTTTTGTCATTTCTGACGAAGTTATAAAAACAACAGACATTCAATATGCCAAGTGTTCTTCAATCCTTCATAATCATAGCCTTATTGAAGTGAGGACAAAAAGGGTCTAATTGCATAGGAGCAATCTCAATGTAATAGGTTATACACCCAGGCACTGCTGCACAATACAACAAAAACAACGTTCCCTGTGTATAGCAGAATGTCATCTCTCATTTTCAGGCAATTACCTTCTTTCTTGTCAACAGTTTTAATAACCTCCATCATCTCTAAAAGACTTTTGCTTCAGTTAAATAATTTTCAGCTTTTTAATATGCAAATGTGCTTGTTCATATGCATGGGTGAAGTGGCGCTGCTACTTGAAATGTGTCAGTACATTGTGGAGCACCTGCACCTCGGGGAAGCTTGATTTAATTGACACCTAATACTATTCATTATTCCACTTAGTGAGCAACTCCTATTAGTCACCTGTAGGTTTTCCTATAAGCAGTGCTTTGGCCACCAATGAAAATATGAATATTTCTATAAATAGAATGGCCATATTTAGTAAAGGAAGTTCACTACTGGTGAGTCTGGAACATCATCTCATTGGGACTATTTTTTAGGATTCTCCCTCCCCCATTTCTCCCTAAAACTTTTCTTGACTATAATGGAAGTCAAGAGTCAGTACTGGTTAAAAAATGCTTCATCTGTATTAAGTATAGATCCCTTAATTCTATGAGGGTATTAAATGAACATTGGGTGAAGTCTGCAAAAGAGCACAGGGAAAAGGAATCAAGGTGGGTGGTTTTTATTAACATAGCTACTGTTTCCTTAAAATATCATCTGAGTTGGATGATTCCAGCAACTGCTTTACATCATCTGAATGTAATCACTGGCTGTGCAAAGAAATGGAGAATATGTGTTATTAATTGAATATTCCTCTAATAAATATTTACCATTATAGTTAAGTTTAACCTTATCCAGTTAATAGCCAATTTTGTGCAATTGTGAAGGATGTGCAACAAAGATCTTTAAATTGCCACATGAAATAATTACGTTGACTATGGGATTCTGTGTCTTAACTGATATGAATGTGATAAATGTATGCTATAAATGGATACAGTTTAAGACTGTCATTGTTCTTTTATTGCTGCATTACAACTCGGGCACACTGCACCGTATGTGCTGAGTTGATGATATCAGGGTTGTTTCTTTACCACATGGTCTGTAACCTTATTGTTCAGGCCACATTTCTTTCCAGCATTAATGCATTTGTTAGTCCCAGAAGGCTTAAGCTACAGATGTTTAACATCCTGCTTATGGACAAATCATCTGGAATATGAACTGAGAAATCTATACGACTTATTAGTATATGTTCTGAGTGTAACAGAGATTTAATAGTCTGTTCAAACTAGATTAGTGAAACCGTTTCTAACAAAAATGCAACTTCTTAAAATAGACACATAAAAATGAAAATTAAGACATTCTTTTGACTAAAATATGATTTTTATCAGAAGAATTTGCCTCTAATTAATGCTGTTTACATAACAGTGTATGTAACATTAATTACAGCTTTCAGAACATTAACTGCAAACCTTTTTTCTTTTTTCTTTTTTTTTTTTTTTTCCTGTGAGCACAGATTTACCAGTATGGCAGAAATCAGAGCGCTTTTGAGGTCTTTTCTGCAGTGTATTCAAAGTGGTAATAAATCAAGTCTAGAATTCAAAGACAGTTAAGGGCACAAGCAATAAAAAAGACTGAGTAATGATGACCCAGAACTCAGAACAATCATTTTTAAAGTAAGTGGGGAGAACACTGGTCAACTAGGCGATTGTTGGTATCCCCCAAAATGTAATCTCCAAGCTGAAGAATGGCAGCTGGCAGAACAGCTGGTGAATAGGATTAATGTCAGAAGAAAGAAATAAAACTCAACATATGTCCAAGCCTGCGGTGCTGGGACTGAGCATGATTGTACCCCGACGGATACCATGTGTACAGCTGGAAAGTGCCACTGTGCCATGCTTCTCTACCCCACAAGGTCATTTCTAAGAAGTATAGCTAATATCTGAACTGAACTTTTCCTTGAGAATTCTGACTCATTAAGAAATGAACAAACAAGCCTCACAGTGTAAATATTTTGGACTATTACAACCCACTCTGGATGTTTTTTATAATACAATCTCAACTAAAAAAGCAGATTAGTACTAAAACTGACAGATTGCACCAATGTAAATATAATTTTAAAGCTATTTAAACCTTTTAATCTCATCTCATTCAGATTTCCACATTCAAGGTTCAAATAAGAACCAAAACGACAAGTTTAATAAAGTATATAATTTCATTTCATAGTATTTACACATTTTGCTGAACATAAATTTTAATAAACAGCATGGATAGCTAAAATATGGCTAAGAACTTTGAAAATTGAGAAAGAAATTACACTAGTATTGATTCAGATTTATATTTTGAAATGTTAGCCCTCAAGGAGCCCTTCAGCTCATGCTTTAGTGTGCTCCCATTTTTTTACTGCAACTGCAGTTGTTCAAATTGGTTACAGTGAAGAACATTAAACAAAAAAAAATTCCTAACTCATGAGAAAGGCCAAAGTATTTTTAGAAGTTTGAAAATAACAAATTCTGTTCAGTCATGAGTTTTCTGCTAGTAATCTGAAATAGAGCTATCAGCTAGATGGAAAAGTGCAGTGAGAAAGAGCACAAAGGGTTAAGGGAACAAGTTTTTTTCTGTGCCTAATGACATTCTCAAGTATGGTGATTTTGGGGGCCCTTTATTTTGAATAAGGAGTATATAAAAAACCCCACAGTTCCAAATCCAGGATACTTTTTAAAACACTAGCTATGTCCCCTTGAACTTTTCATCATTGTGGTGAAAATCCACAAAATTATTCAAGTGACAAATCATATTTGCACCTCAAACCAGACTCATCTCCTTTTCTCTTATTTTCTGTTCTTTGTTTTGTTTTCATTTCTGGCATCACATCAGCAAACATTCAGTGGAATTATATCCCAACACACTCTTACCAGAGGGAAAGACACACGCATCTCAAAGGATGCAAACACACAGTGCTACCATGGTACCTTAAAAGCGGGTATCCAACTGGTGCTCCATCTGTCAGCTGCGAGACAGCAACAGGTAACCAGTAGTAATATTTTATTACTCATACTAAGTTGACTTCACCAAGGAGATTAACTGCATTGGTTTCCACTACAGATGAGAAATCTAAGCCAGTTTGAAACCACTGAATACCAGTGGCCACAAAGTTTACTGATCTGTAAACAGTGTCATTACAAACAAAATTTCACCTCTAGCTTTTTTACTTTATCAGATGTTATATAAACTCAAATAATTTTGGATACTTTGGTATGTTACAGACAAAACTAGAGGCCGTCTGTTTTAGAAACAGATTTTATCCTGGTACAACCCTTTTAGTGGCCTAATTTTACATGTGCTATTGTACTATGATACAGTTTTTATCTAAGAATTTTCTAACGTGTGTTTATCCCCTCAACAAAGATACTTAATAACCTGTGTTCCATCACTTATTTAAAGTGTCACTATGGCTTATTCTTCATGTTTATTTGGACGTACCTACCAACTTTCTGTTTACGTGGAAATACATACTTCTGGAAAATTATTTTGAGCTTTCCTTCAAGAAGGACTGATATGTGACAGTCCAAATGTCTAATCAAGATAGCAAATTTAAGATATTTTTTCATCATACAGAAGTATTCTACTCTATCCTAAGATAGTTTGGATTCTGAGAGTAAGAATCTCCAGCAGCAAGCACCTAATGTCAGTATGCACGGGCAAAAACGTTTTGTTTGCACTCACATAAAGGGAAAGAAAAGCATACTGCTTATTAATATCTACTGAATTGTTTAAGAGGATTTTTAAGATACAAGTTAAAAGAATTTCATAATTTTGATTTCTCCTTTTCATTTAATAGTAGACATTCATTAGGACCCACACACTGTAATAAATTATAATAATTTCAAACAAGAATTAAATTACTAGGTACCTTGTGAAAGAGCCATTTTTCCTTAGGTACCCTGTAATCTAACTGTCAGATTTAAAATCTATTCCCAATCAACTCTTCACAACATTCACATTTATTCATCTATGCTAAATTAATAAAAGGTGTGAATAATACTGACAAAATTGATCATTATTGTTCATGCAGATTTAGAAAATTATAAGGTAATCTAAAATATAAAAGGAATTGAGGGAAACTATTACAGTTCTTATAAATAAATTCATCCTTTACTATATTCTTTTTAAATCAGAAGAAATCTTCAACAAGAATTTATTCAGATTGACTAGCAAAGCTATTTAATAAATTGCACATTTTAGTATAGAAGTACTTTTTTAGTTCAAAAACTATTTAAAGTTTATGATGACTCTAATGCAAAATGAGGGTTCACCCAAAATCTTAAAAAGTAATGCTGAAATACCAAAAATGCTACCCAACATAACCCAACTGAATAGATATTTTGGTAGGTTGAGCCTAGGATACATTAAATGCCTTCCATGAGATTCTAAGTGAGCTCAGGTAACACAGAAGTAAATGGGAATTGAGGTCACTGGGAATCTCTTGGAATCCAGCTCTGACAGAGTGTGGCAACTCTGAAAACAAAAGGGTGAGTGTCCCTCCCCTCTTCCTGTGGAAACAGATACAAAAGGGGACAGCACTCTCCAAGGAATTGAAGGTGTTACACAACCATGTGTCCTCATACACAGACTTATCAGCAACCAGAAGGAACCCCTGGCTATTACTACAGTTCTACATAAACCCAAAGACAATGTCTATATTAGACTGTCCTGTCCCTTGCACATTTGCAGTAATTCCTCCCATCTAACCTCGCTGACCCTCTCCCCCCTAACGGGGATCCCTGCAGATAAAGTAAAGCATGTCAACATCTGTTCCCATTCACACCGATTTTAATTTACAAAAAGAGCTTTGCTATTTTCAGAACAGGCTCCAGAGCACAATGACAGATTTAAGGCCTTTAATGGGGTTGCATTTTGAGTGTGTCAGCGTTTCATACTCACCAGGACTTGATTCTAAGGGGCTGCACCAAAGGAAGCTGCGGGGGGTTAGAAACCACAAGGGTGTTCTCCTCACTAGCCCACTATTTACCTATAAACCAGCTGACAAAGTTTTCATGTCCTTAACAAACCTCTGTATTTGTAGCTTTGACCAGAATTCAGAGCCCCAGAGCACTGGTGATACAATTCCTTCTGCTTCATTCTATGCATTCCTTCTACCACCACACACCTTTCTGAAACTCAGCATATGTGTGACTGGGGTACGTTTTCTAAACTGCTTTTT
Source organism: Calypte anna (assembly GCF_003957555.1). Taxonomy (NCBI): domain Eukaryota; kingdom Metazoa; phylum Chordata; class Aves; order Apodiformes; family Trochilidae; genus Calypte; species Calypte anna. The sequence goes on from NC_044250.1 coordinate 10,971,595, forward strand.
CATGCCGTATGTCTCACTTGACTTGTGAAACTACTGATTTTTGTACAAGTAAAGCTAGGTGAAAGCTCTTTCTGTTTTTTTATTATTGTTTCTGAGCTGGTTTGTTTTTTGTAAAAAGCAGTCTTTGTTTCCTCCTGCTCTAATGTATTACAAATTTCACAGTAACTAAATAGCATTTTTCTGAAGCTCTTTTAACTGAACTTTATTTACAGATTACCCTTGTAAATCTAAAGAACTTACACATTCTACTAGAAAGCTGCAGAGCAGGCAGACTGAGAAGATGACAGTTGTACAAAAACAATGCACAGAGCTTCAGGGAATTCATAGGGACTCAAAATAAATTTCTCCATCTCCACAAGAGGGTTTAGTTAGGGGTTTTTTTTCAAGATATACAATATGAAGAACAACTTGGAGAAACAATGCACAAGTTGTGTTGTAATCACATAACAGCTAAGACATGAGCAGCTGAGCAGAAGGAAGATGGGCAGTGGAATGCCATACAGTAATCAGCACTGTTGACTAATCAGAATTTGAGACACTAGAAGGTAATAAGGGTATTGTAAAGAATGGCTTATTGAAGGAGCAGCTGTTTATGTGTAGCTCACTGTTAGAATGAGTTCCACTAGATGATTGCCATGGTATGTTTTGGTAAAAATGTTTTACTAAAAAAAATTTTTAAAATATTAAAAAAAAATCAGAAGTGCAAGTGCAAGGGTATCTCTGGGTATCAACACTGCAAGTATATTAATAGAAACAGAGATCTAGATACTGAAGAAGTCAAAAAAATTACATAAATTCAGTGGCCCAGGAAGTTAAAAGAGAATATTCATTACTTAGGCAAAGCCTAAATGTCATCTTTGTTAGCCTCCACCACTGAGTGTTGTTGCCATGGGCACAAGAGCTGAGGTGGTTATGAAGGGTAATAGACAAAGAGGAAAAAAAACAAGGGAAAGTGTAACTACAAACAACTACAGAGACATTTTAAGACATTTATATTTGCACTGGCAACCAACAAACACAATAAACAAATTCAACCTAATTTACAAAACAAGCCAATTTTAATACCCCTCCACATAAATACAGTAATAAAATAGTGCTATGATCTCAGCTAGGAAAATCTAATTAAATCTGTAAAAAGACCAAAAATAGAAAAAATAGTCAGAATCACACCAGTGAACGAGGCAACTCACCACAGTTTTGGGACAATAATCATCTTGTTCAAATCTATGTGCCATAGGGTTGTTCAACAGTTCTGTTTGTTTTCAGAAACCAACTTACAGTTTTCTTTTTAAAAATATCTTTGAAGTATTTGGAGCAGGAAGAAGACTGCCTACCAGTAGTGGAAATTTATCATAATCCATTATTTAAAATATTCTACTTTGGACAGCAAGGGCTTGGTAATATTTAAAAGCAGTCAGCAAGCAGTGGAAACTCTGGTATCTTTTGTAACAGTTCACATGTCAAACTGGCAAAGTGCCCACAGTGTACGGCAGAAAAATCTATTTAATGTCTGCCCCACAAGGCGACATGAGGCTTGATTGGCAGAAAGCAGAGAGTGGCTTTTGATCATGTGTCCTAACAAGCAGTTCCAGCTCCTGTCTCTTCGGCTGAACGGCTCCACATTACCTATTCAAACAGAAGTGACAGGCCACTGCCCTACTCTTTGGCTCTAGTCTCACGCAGTAGGAGCTATGCTGGAGACAGAGCCACTGATTAAATATATCACTTTTTCAAGACAAGCAGGTTGTCTGAATCAAAGTTGGACAGAATAGACTCAACATTTTTAAAAGAGGATATAAAACTGGAGCTGAGTGATGTTAGGCCAGTTTGTACAGCCTCAGGGATTCACAGACTGACAAGGGGAATAAGGAACAGCAGAACTCATAAAGCAGGGTCAGAAATTAGCTGTGACACCTTGGCCATTTTCCCATCACTTCAGGGCCACTGTGCTTCAAATCCTGTAGTCTCTTTTTGGCCTTTTTTTAATGATTTAGTGAGCTTGGAGGGGGGACTTAAAAATCATTAACAATCAAAAGTTGTAAATTGCGGTTTTATAATAAACGATAAAATCTGAGCCACATTTGGCCAAAATACACAGTGTTTTCTAATTAGATTGGGGCTTTTTCCTTCTAGTCTCATCAGCCAAATTATTGTCATCAAATAATTTGTCAATACACTACTAGCTACTCTCGCTTTGAGCAACAACTTAAAGCTGGGGAAAATGGCTGAGTAGAGATACTTATTATATTGCCCTCTTAGTTCATTAACAAATTGGTTTGATTTTTCAGGCTATATGCCTGGCCTGCTATGTTATCTGGTACACAGACACAGGCAACAGACATGCTGTCCAGTCATTACAGCACAGAAACAACAGACAGACTGAAATTTGAAGGAACCAATGTTCTTCAACTAAATTTTGAATTACAAGAATAACTGCAGATGTAACAAAACCTACTAATAAAGCTACAAGAATGGTTTTTAAGCACCTGAAAACACAGTCCATGCTGGAAACTGAGCAAGCTAAGTAAATGAAGCTTATTTTAATTAGCGATGCACGTGCATACCAGATCTATGAATTACTTGTGAATTATTCAGAGTTCTGTACTAAAAGATAAAATTCCGATATAAAATCTAGACAGATTTTTTTCAGAGCTACTCCTGCAGTAATTCCATTGAAATTAATAGAGTCACCTCAGGAACAAACTTGGTTCAATATTTATTTTTCACTATGGCAATGCTTCTGCCATTTTAACAAGCCTCTGCCCAATGTGTTAGTTTTTGTTTCACTGTAAATATTTACAAGTAATCTGCTTGTTACATATTTAAGATATGATAAGGACTGCTAAAACCTACAGAGAACCAGAGCTGTTTTTAACATTAAAAATGCAGGTAAATTTGAAGATAGAGTACAAAGAGCCTAACCCTCTACTCATGCATAGCTCTTAACACATAAATTGTAGCTGTAAATACAAATAGCATTCAGGCTTAAGGTGGTGTCAGACTAACAAGAAATTCAGTACAGAGCTCTCAATGTTTTTGGTGCCACCACAGGCATTCCAGACTAGTGTTCAGAGTTTCTCCACATGGTTGAAAGAGCCTGCTTGCTCCTTCAAGCTTGCTAAACATTTTCAAGCAAACAAAAGACAGAAGAATATTCAATACGATTTTTTTTTTGGTTCAGTGAAGATCATGATTCACCGTAGAAGGTGATGTCACATCAAGTTCTTTAGGAAATGTGAGCCGGCAGCAGTGCATTCATGTCAAAATATGACAAATGGTTATGTAAAGCATTAAGTAAAACAGTTAACAAAAAGGAAGATGAAAATAAATACACATTCATACTTAGGGCACTGTGCCCAGGAACTCCAGGCACCTATGTACAACTAAAAACATATTATGATTAATAAAAGAATACAGCTATTAGATACATTGCAGAATGCTAGGCTGCAGAACAAGGCTTTACTGATTGGCAGCCTATGTTAGACTGACCCAAGCCTGCAGCAGAGTAGGTGCTACTAAAGAGAACACAGCATGGCTGAGTGGAGCTATCTGCAGATGTTTAGGCAGTACTTGCCTTCACGACTATTTAACAAGGGCTACTGCACTCATTTTTTCATTAATATGATCTGAATTCTACAGAAACACCAGTAGTTCTACGTGTTATTAAAGTAATACAGAACTGGGAGGATTTCAACACATCACCAACTATTAACACTTGCTGCCTTTTGGAGATCAACATGCCAATGAGTAAATAAGGAAGAAGCCTGGCTAAAAATGGAAATCAAAACCCAAATACACTTATGAAGCACACAGACATGTAGTTAAGAAGACTGAATCACCTTTTCCTTCTGTTTTTGCCCTTTGCATTCCTCAGCTATGACACTAGGAAGTGAGAACACACATGCAGAGCTTAAATTCAAGCTGCATAGGTGAATAGAACTCAGACAGGGCTTGAGCACACTACTTTGAAGTTCATTATAAGATCCTTCTTCACTTTAAAGGTACCAGATTAATCCTACAGTGCTGAACTAAAGGCCTCAAACTATATTTGAGGCCACATCTGTGGTGCTGAGGGTTTTCCAGTATGAGCAAGACATGGGCATACTGGAGAAAGTCCCAGCAATGGGCCACAAGACAACCAAAAAGATTGAAGTCTCATATGAAGGGGGGCTGAGAGAGCAGTAAGCATGTAGCCTGGAGAATAGCAAGCTCCAGTGCATAATATATAAAGATCTGATGGCAGCAGTAAAGAATACACACCCACACCCTTCTCAGTGGTGCCCAGTGACAGGCCCAGAGGCAATGGGCACAAATGAAAATACAGATTTCCATGAAGCAGAAGCAAAACTTTTCCTATTGGAAGCATGATCAATCAGTGACCAGGTTGTGGAGTTTCCATCCTTGTGGATACTCAAAATGTGTGACAAGGCTGATGTGACTCAGCCTTGTGCAAGCTGTTCTAGGTGAACCTGCTCCAAATGAGAGGGTTGGACTGGACAATTGCAAGCAGTGCCTTCCCACCTCAGCCAGCCTCATGTTCTCACTTGATGTGACCAACAGCAAATTAAGTGCAGGAGAACATTATATATTATCACTGATATAAACACAGTAATGTTCTTTCATGTATTGGCTGTTTTACTTGAAAGAAGCAAGCTGCCTTTAATTATGACATCCGAAATTTTATGAAGATGAATTGAGTTCTTAGAGAAAGAAGGATAAACTCAAAGTCCTGTCTCCTCCCTCACATTCTAAAACATTTTAGAAGATTTCCAAATTTTTTAAGCTCAGATTCTTCTCATTGCAAATTTCAGGGAAAATAAAAATGTTTTTAAAATACCTAAATAAAGTACTATTTTAAATGGAGAAAATGAACTGTTTTTTTTTCCTAATTCTTACTTGTATTTAATAACACACAAAAGTAACGGTGACATTAAATGGATTAAATAGTCTCCTTAACATAATATTTGTTTGGGGTTAATTAGCAACGCTGAAGAGTAATCTTAATAATTGTTTGTCATTGCCACTGGCAGCAGGTTTCCCTCGTGAAAGAAGTAACATCTTTGAGTTTCAGACAAATATCCAGAGGTGAGAGTAGCTGCTCTCTGTGTCAGATGAACAAGAGAGCTCAAGCACGTAGCTGCCTCGTGCAGCCAGGCAGTGGCTGCCTCTGCCTCTCTTGTGGAAACCAAATAAAGTTGTCAAAATTATTTTAAAGTAATGATAAGGTATCTAAACCAAATACTGTGTAGAAAAATAGGGAATATATCAGCATTTAAAATGTATATACTGCTGAGCATTTTTACTGTCATTTCTTAAAGAAAAGCAGATCTAATTAGCTGTATCTGCAAAGTGCGTACCTAGCATTTTTATTATGTATTTTGCTTAGAGTTGACATTTTTATTCTGACAAGCACTGTCTGGAGAGCTCTCAATAAATAATACATTTACAAATTTCAGTAAATAAGCACTGGACACAAATCGTTATCCTTACTTACAGCTGGCCCTCTCTAATAGTGCTTTTACAAGTAAGGTGACTATTCGGTCTAATGCAATACTCTCAGTGCTGGAAAGACATTTTCATTCATTACCTCAGTCACAAGCACTTAAAGCACTTTTAGACCCTGTTGCAAAACAGCAGGAATGGCAAAGCAAATAAGACCAACTAAAACTAAAGTTCATCACCAAAAAAACCTGAGGTCATTCATGCTATGGAACTTGGAAAATGCAATGGTATCCAAGATCAGTCACATACAGTCTCCAGCTTTCCCTCATATTTATAAGTTTCTATTAGCAATATGAGGAAGTATTACATTCTAGTCCCTACTAATAACCTGATGACTACAAAATATGTTTCAATTCCCATTTTAAAGCATGATCTGATCATAACGTTTGTGCCACAGTACATCAGAAACCAATGAAGTTTGAATTTATTTTTCTGGTGCCAAGACCATGCAAGTGAAGCAACACTCCGTATTTTTGCAGCTATTTACTCACATTCTTCACCACAGAGCCAATGTCAGTTGTACCCATTCATAATGAACTTGCATTTCTTACTCTCCTAAGGAAAAAGCTGGCTTTGTAGGTACACTTTTTCAATGATGCTGTCATAATCCTAATAGCCCACAAATATCATCAAGGTAAAAGAGCTTATACAATGCTTAAAAGAAGACAAAAATTTAGAGGAGCATAGTGCAAAAAATTATACAGAATCGAAGCACAGAGACAACTTATCACACAGGAAGAATTAAATGAAATTGTATCCAAGAGCAGACAGTGTCAGGATTGAGATGTACAGTGGAATCAAAGAAAAAGATGAGACAGCATCTGAAGGTGAGACCTTGGAACACAACATTCACTGGGTAGGAACTGGTTGGAATGGTCAGCAGACGCTGACATTGAGAAGATCTCAGCCTGTTTCAGCTTAATCTGTTCCTGTCTATGAGACTGTCTGTAGCTCAGTGAGGAAAGGCTGAAATTCTTTGTTGTAATGAAAAGGATTTTAATTATCCCCGATATTCAGGGCTGGATAAAGACAATTCCTCAGTGTAATATGAGCACATATAAATTGTGAAAGTAAACATCTACCCCAAAATACTTGAAAGATTTACAATAGCTAGAAGGGATGTCCCTGAATTTGAGACTTTCCCCACATCAGGATTTGAGCTATGAGCAGCAATGTTCAGTAGCAAAGGCAACAATTTTGAAGAAGTGGCAGAGTTACAAAACTTCAACTAGAAAACAACCTGCTCTGGGAAATACCACCAAGATAAAATGCTCCTAACTCTACCTCCCTGCCTGACAGTAACCAAGGTGTATTTTCAAGTTCATCTTCCAACAGACCCTGTTATGAAAAATGCTGCCATCACACCCATGTGAAAAAGATGATGTCCATAATCTTTTCATTTATTCCCATACATGCCTCATGATACCTATGTAAAAGCCTGCATGCTGCTCCCCATTTATGTGCCATAAAAAATTTCAGAACAAAGAATACAGAAGGAAAACTTTTAAATGCAGCCCCAACTATGGGGCTTTTTATTTTGGAAGCATGTTTGGAGCTTAGCAACGAAATTCTTCAGCCTCTATGTTACTACTTATGGCTTTAACAAAAAGCAGGTAAAAAACATCTATTAGATTAACTGATTCTGAATTTTCTTACCAAAAATGTTTTTAAGATGAAGAAAGGGAAATCTGAGGATGATACCTGACAGATGTGGCAAGGTCTTTCAAAGATAAGGAAAGGATTTTGAAGAAAGTGGCTTTTTTTCACAACTAAAGGAACTGTCTCTAGCTGAAAGGAACTGCAGTTACCATTTAAATACCATAGGTATCACAAAAATAGAGCAGTAGTATTAATTATTTTTAACAATTAGTTTGAATAATCCTAATATCATTTAAAAGCCTTGGAACAGAACGAAATATCTGTAGCCATGAAGGAAACTTAACTATGAAGAACAAGGGACAATAAATGGCAGGTGTATGAGGTCAAGAAGAGCTCATGCTTTCAGCAGTGGAGATTGTGAGTACAGAGCACACCACAAGGCAGGTAAGTTCAACAAGTTGAATTAAATCTCAGTAAACTTCTGAAAAACCTTAAAAAATATTAATTGATCACAGACAGACCTGATATTGGTCTAGACCTGCTCCACAAAAAGAGGACTCCTGACATGTAATGTCGTCAACAGTTGTGCTTAAAGCTATGCCAGAAAACTAGTATATACAAATGCCTGAACTCTGTCTGTTCTCAGCTTTGGGAGGCTTAAAACTAAACCACTCCATTCAGCTAATGGATTCCACGAAAACAGCAAACAAGCAAAAAAGCCTTATTTTTTTAATATATTTTTAGACATACTGTATATCACTGTGAGTTACATATATCCCATAGAGAGCACAAACAGGTGCACATGACATAGATGGAAATTTAATAATATACTGCTCTTTATATAGATGTTCATTATTCCAACATGCATAAGTATAAATCTTTGATCTCTGAATGTTCAACTGTGGTCTTCAAGGAGGAAACAAGAATGGGAAGCAGTTTATAAAAAGCTTGTCCTAGAATTCTGAACTGAGTTTGGCTGAAAAATGATACTGTATACACTGCTCAGAATCAAGGTCAAAAGTGAATTAGGAATCCAGGCCCTGAGTAATGAGGGCTTAGCACTTAGCAGAAATGACATGCTCAGTTTCCAGCTCACAAGTGCCAGCTGACCTGCCAGCCCAGCATTCCAGATCTGAAAGGGGGAAATCTGCTCTCCTAGCCCCAGACAAGATGTGTACTACTAATTATTGCTCTTAGACAATTATGATGAAGTACAGTAGGATAGTTGTTTGGAAGGCAATTCTCAGCCTAGAATTCAGGCAGCTCAGGCAATGTAAATCTGTCTCACGATAGAATTATAAGCAATATTCTGAAAGAAATGTATTTTGCTGAAGGAGGATAGTAAGGGAAAGAAGTAATTTGACCATACTATCTAACATAAACTCCTCATCTGAGCTGTAGAGAGGTTTAATATTGTACTGGAAGATAGTTCCATAGAAAAAAAACAAAAAAACAGTAAAACAATCATTCTATTCACAGAAAAATTAATAATATTAATATATTAAAGTTATCCAAGAGGCTCTGAAGTCTAGTGTGTTAATTAAATTAGACACCTGTTCATTTCTGACCTCTTATGTCTTATGAGAACACATGTCAGCAAAGTCTTTACATACTCAAATTAACTCTAAATATTTGTAGCATTCCTTTGTCTTTTTTTTTCCAGTTACAGTTTTCTCATCAGTTTTCTCACTTCCAAATCATTACAAATTAGGACACAGACATGCCTTACTACAGAAAGCATGCAAATACTGGACCATGAAGTAAAAAACGTTGTTTATCCTGTGATGCTGGTAATTTTTGTTGAAACTGCAAAATAATGCTAAAAATTTACCTAAGGTGCAGTCATTTCTGTATTACTCGTGTTCCCAGTATTATACACAAGACATGACACTGGCTGAAGTACTATTATTAAAGAGAGATTAAAACAGCTGTACATTATGCTGAAGCACTCACTCTTTCCTTTACAAACAGACGGTCCTGGATTACAAGCAGCACTTGACCATTTAAATCACTACAACAACCAGATTTAACCAGCTGGGCCATATTCTCTTAGGCAATGCCTGTTGACCTCCTCAGTCACAGCTGCTCTGATGAAATTCTCATTAGGCAACTTATTTTCAGAAGCTAAAGGACTCTGATTAAACATATCTATTTAACTATGATAAAGTATTTCAGGATACATTTCTTTTCCAATGTTATGAGGTACAATGAAGATCACAAGTAGCATATACAAGCATAACAGACACCTAATAGTGAAGGTATACCACAACATATTGAAGTATTTGAAAACAGCAACTCATATTACTCAAATTCAGATCCTAGAGGTGGACCAGAAAATTCCTATAATAACATTCAAAAGACTTCTTGTGGTACACATGTGGGGGTTAGAGCAGATGACTGGAGTTCCTGAGTTCTTTATTTCACTCTAATTCTACAATTAGCTTGACATATGACTGCATGCTAGCCCAGTTCCCACAGCTATACCAATGACCATGGAGCTCCTCCCTATGAAAAATGTTAACATGTACTATTAATTCATTCAAAGGAGTGATGCAAGACTTAAAACTCCACAGATTCTTCACAGCAGAAATACATGTATTTTTCCCATTACAGTCATTAAAGCAACTACATTTATATATTTATATTCTTGTAATATATTCTATATTATTTTTATATATTTTTATATATTTATATTTGTATTATGATATATGTATCTGCTAAAAAAATCAGCAGGTGGTTTTCAATTTGGGTGAGCAATTTTATGACAGAACAGGACTTAATACTCAAAGGGGTCTTCAACAGCACTGGCTGCGTACCATTATAAGAAGAGAACTCCATAGAAACCTATTTTAAAGAAGAGATGTTAAAGATCATCATGCATGGTACATGTGTGATTAGGCTATTAATTATGTGGCTTAAAAGGGACTCTAAGATAGCAAAGCATTTCCATATTATCAGACCTCATTTCTCCAATTGACTCAGTGCAGAGTCAATTGCAGCACCCACAGCCACATGAAAGATCAGTCTTAAAATAATAATTATTTTTAAATGTTATGTTATTCAATTCAACTATAGAGAGATTACTTCTTTTTAATTCAGAGAAACTTCTGAATACTGAAAAATGTATTCAAACCTCTCATAAGAATTTAGTATTTCTAGTCTACACTAAACCACTGAATATAAGTGCAACACTCTGAAGAATTTCCAATCTTTGTATTAATGATTTTTCCATGTTTATATAGTTCTAGTCCCATGTCCATTAATTATTTTCTGTAAAATGGAAGTGACCTTTTTTCTACAGAATATGCTGGATGGATTGACATGAAGATACGGTCAATTAACTGAACTCTCAGGTGACTTTAGAGTAGTTTTCCGGTGTAATGTGGTCTATAAAAGATTAAGATTAAATATTATTTTATAGATCAGAAATTACCTCTATTTCATAGCTGGTGATAACATACAGTATGGAAGACTCAGACTCTGACAGAAATCTCTCCTCTGTACAAATACCACTCCTAAATCAACTACTGTAAACTAATACAGAGGAAGGGAAGGAAAATCTCATTCATTAAAAATTCATTAAAAAAATAAGCTACAAAATGCTTGAAACCTTACAGTAAAATATTATGTTTAAACTTTTCAGTGCAGATTTTTATTATCATATCATTCAGTATAATCCTGAAAAAGTCTTAGCTGTGGTGTCACTATAACTTGTATACAACTTGTATAGTCCTGCAGAAAAGTATGAGCCAAGACCTTTGCTTAGCATGGAGTGTCAAATGACTATTACTGGCTGCAAAAAAAAAAAAACAACAAACCCTGCCAACATAACATTTAAAATAGTCTTCCTAGTCTAGCCACCAAAGCTAAGAAAGAAATTTTTAAAAGAGTGATATTTGCAGCTGAAAACAGACAGATGGTAGTAAAGAATCTGGGACACTCTCTCTTTAGAGATGTTTCACCAGATTCTGAAAGGACACCTATAGAACACATTTATCTATGTGCTGGCATTTAAGAATTGTGCCAAGAAATCTGAAAGCCTACTGCCATCCTTGTATGATTTTATCCCCCATTTACACGTATTATTGGTATCAGGATACATCCCCATTGCTACATGGAGCCAAGAGTTCCCAAAATGCAGTTTGAAGTGCACTGTGAGCATGCCATGAAATTGAGAAGGTAAAATCATTCTGAGCTCATTCCCATTTAAAAGGAAAAAGGGAGTTCTACTGCCTTGTCATTCCACTAGAGTACAAATATTCTTCCTGGGTTATTTTTAATGCCACAAAGCAACACCAGTAAAATAACTAAAAGAATCTACAAAGATGCCTCCATGCTTATCTTTTTCAGAGATTCCTGCTCTCACATCTTCCCCGTTTCAAACTCATGTACAAACTCACAAACCAGAAGATATTGTTGCTGAATCAACAAAGACTCCATTTTACTTGACATGGGGCGATAGTTTCCTAGTGGACCCTGACAGTCTGCACACATATACTGATAAACTCGTTCTCCAGTTCTGTATAGCTGCTATCAAGGCCAAATCTTTGCAAAGTCAATGAAAATATCTGAACAAAGACTGAATATGTAAACTGTCTTGCAGCTCAAAGATTCGTCCTCATTTTTATCTCTCCCTTTTAACACTTGCAACAATATCTGAGCAGACTCTAAAAAAAAAAAATAATTTGTTCAGCAGCAACTCCAAATATATAGGTCAGAGCTAGGTAGCCTATACACTATTTCCCATTCTCCTAGCCACAGGTGCTGGGTCATTAAAGTGATGAAAGGTGAGAATTTTTAAGACTAAATAAAACAGTTCATATTTAACTCATTCCTGTTGTTTGAAATAAACATCTATCTTTTAGAACAAAAAGAAAAAATACTACTGAAGAATATCCCTTGCAACTCTACAAGCAGTTTAGAATTCAACATAATGTCTGTTTTGACCCACAGACAACCAAGACAATCTAGAAAGTTTTTTAAAAATGGCATTTTAGTCTAAAATCCCTCATGGATCTCAAACTACCATTTCCATGGTAACCTATGAATAATTTTAATCTAGCTTTTGCCAATTACACATTTTCTAGCTCTTGCTATCCAACATATTCTATATGCCATAAAAATTGTGGGGTTAGGGGGTGGGGAAACTATTGGTCTTATCCAACACATACCTTCTTGCTCAGTCCTGGTCATTTCTTCTAACTTCTTCTGCTTCAGTGTGTCTACCACATCTGCAAGGCTTCCTTTGCGGCGTTCTGGGGTTCCAAAATTAACACTGCTCATGAGCTCACTGCGGTCACGACCTCCTTCGTCGGGCTTGTTTGGTGAGGTAGAGGTATTTCGGAAGGAATACAAGGAACATAACTTATTACTCTCTGACTCCTGCAAAGAAACAACAGTGAAACAAAGTGAAGATATAGCCTATCTCAAACAGGTAAATGTTGAAAGCATTATTTACTAGTCTGTAATACTAAAAAGCCTATATGTATATTTTTCGGTTTCAGTGCTTGAGAGGGGTTCTTTTTTCCCTTAAGGCAAGGCCTCTCTGTGCTTTTAACAATTGTGCTTCATGCCTGAGATACCACTCATCAAGGATTCAACTTGGCAGAAAAAAAAAAACCATTTCAGCACTTATTTCTATGAATGTGTTAAGCTTTTACAGTTTCAGTTAGTTCCTTATGTAAGGGCAATATATGTAGCACTGAGAGACAAAACACAGGCAAGGACAAATTACACCTGGATTGAACCACTGCTAAAGAAAAACAACATAACTTTAAAACCAGAAAAATAGTCAGGCCAAGAATGACTGAGGAGTAAGTAATCTAGTTCACAGCTCAGCAAGGCTTATGGAAAGTATCTACCTACGTTCATTCACTGCTCTCTAAGTTAAACACTTCTCCTAAGGAATGATGGTTAAAATGCTTGTAATATATAAAAGGAGGTGTTACTTTCCTAGATAACATAGATAAGGAGCAAGGAAATGAGTTTATTGCAGAACAAGTCATGGATTCTGGTATAGGTATTGAGACTACAGAGAAGGTGTATTTGGTTTTCACTACAGAGAAGTGAAGTTGGTTCCCATCCCTCGACAAAAGATAAAACAGAGTATTCAAGCAAGTAAAACAAGTAAACAAGCAAACAAACAACAACAACAAAAAAAAAACAACAGAAAAAGGCATTAAAAAATGATGAGAAATGCCAGTTCTCCACAGTTTCATGATAACACCCAGCAGTCAAGCCCTTCATGGACTTCCCTGGCTAAGACTCCTCATTCTGCCAAACATAGATGCAATATTCACGAATCTCCATTTTCACTATTTCAGCTAAAAAAAGGCAAATATTCTTCATTTTGAAAACACTAACCATCAACATGAGACATAAGTCTCCTTCAGTTCTGATTGGATTAAGAAGGATCTGTGCAATGTAATAGAAGGAGCAACAATGAGCAAGTGTGGTAACTAAGGACTTTGGACTGCATAGAAAGTGGTGGTGGTGACAAAGTGTCATGAAGCCCAGCAGCATATGATCAGTACAGCACTGTTATTGCCATTGGATAAGGAGGCAGCATTGGCTGGTGATGTTGAAGGTGTATTTATCCACTAAGGCAGAAAAACAGAAGACACTATCACATCCTAAGAGTAGCTGCACCCCTTTCAACACAGGAGGAGTGACAATGGGTTTGTAAACCTAGATGGAAAGAGAGGTGACAAAGAACATTTTTCCATCTGTCGAACATTTGAAGACTTGACATTTCAGCCATTTGTATTCATTAAAGAATCAAACATCACAAAGGACAATATCTTAGACAAACCAGGTACAGAGATGAATTTATTTAGTTGCCTTAGAAAAGGAAATCTTTCTGTTCATTTTTTTCTGAAATATACTTTGCATTTTTCTTAAAGCTTAGTCTACGTTTCAATGGAGATGAATAAAGTAGTTTGTATTTTTCAAAATTAAAATCTACATTTCTAGAATACATTTCCTCAATGAAGAATTAGTATTATCTAGCATGGTAGAATACTATATAACATGTAAGACATTTCAGCACACCTCTTAATCTGACAAAATTATTTTTAGCATTCACTAAATTTCAGAAGTTACTTCAGTAAAATTCTTCAAAACCAGAACTGCTTAAGTTCTGTACAAAGGAGATAAATTCTTTACACTTTTTCAGAAGTTTCTGTTGGAAAGGGATTGAATAATAATTTTCTTGGCAGTATAAAAAGTATATTTTCGTGTATATTTAGATTCTAAAGATTTTAGTTCATTTTCCTATCAGTGGTCTCACTGGTTTTAACAGGATAAATGAGGCTACTGCTGTGATGTAAATAAGAGTACTGGAAGTTGAAGCAGTATTTTTCATTTCAGGAAGCTGATGTTTATAGCAGTATCTGCAAACTGAATCATGAGCCAACTCACAGGGACTTTTATAAAGCCCTTTCACTTCCAAAAGAAGAGCAAACACACCCCAAATGACAGTTCTATGGGTGAAAGATTGTAGGCTGCAAAAATATTTAATACTCTTATTTCTATCAAAGTACAAAGTCAAAGTACAAAATATGGGGGCTGCATTTAAGGGCTGAGAAGAAACACCACAGTTTGGGAACTCCACAATCATAAGGGGAGATCTGGCTTGGGACAGAGCTCTGTTTGGGATCCTTGTAAGGGTTAAGGACAGACCAACAGTCTGGTGAGCTGGATTCTTTGTCTGGAGCCTTACAAGGGGGAGTGCACAAGGCTGCAGACATTAATAAAGAGAAGTTGCAACTCCTTTGTGGTGGCATTTATGTTTCAGGTAGGGAGGACAGATTCTGTCTCAGAGAGAATTTCTCTGAAGGTAAAAAAAGAGGAGCTTGGGAATTGAAACTGTGGGCTGTACAAAATCCTAATCACAGTGTTAGTTAGAAATGTAAGAATAACTACTGTAACTTTGATTAAAAGTTGACATCTGCAGTCCTACTCAACAGCCAGATATGGAACTGTTTCTCTAAGAGTTCAACTGAAATCACAGGGTGAATGGCCAAGAAGTAGAAAGCAAATATTACTAACATAAAAATGTGTTAGCTGAATTGCTTATTTCCATGTGGATTAGGCTTTTCTGTTATAAAGGGATATTTATCTGTCTCTGCATTGAATGGGACACATGTAAACACCCCAGGAAAGTTGGATATCCAGAGTGGTTTTGATTCCAAGTACTAGAGGCATGCTGGCACTTGGAACTAGTCTGGAGTTAACATATAATGAAAGCAAATGTTTACAAAATCACTTCCAATCACTACATTAAATAAGGTTTCCCATTTTGAGAAACTTAATTAAATAGAATTAAGATGAATTATAAATCTAAGTGATCATTTCCAATTCTCATCTGATTAAAAAAAAACCAAAACCAACAAAAGTTTTATTAAGAAAGATTTATCTCAGTCCAGGGCTGGAGAATTACTGCTATGAGCTATTGTAAAGCCTCAGCAAATTATGCTAGTGGGAGGGCAAATGGCAAGTATTGGAATAAAACCTCAAGTCTTTAACTCAGCATTTACTCTGATAAAACTTACACAGATTTCACTGCCAAAATACAAAAAGGCTGAATACTATCTGTAAAAGACTTGTATTTTGTCTCTGATACACAACTAAAAACCTCAAGCAGAAACAATACAACAGTAAGCACTAGTTCTAAGCCAAAAAATAATGTTAAATTAAGAAAAAAAAAAAAAAAAAAAGAAAAGAAAAAAAACCCAACAAAACTAACCAACAAACACAAAACCTCAGGAAGGTAACTTTCATTTAGATCAAAGGATTAAAAATGAGATGATGTCATAATCCGGCATACATGAAACGAGTATGGCCTTATAAATAGTCCACAGCAAGGCTATATATCTTTGAAAGCAATAGGCAGTCTTTTTGTTTGATGCAAAATAGGACCACTAAATTGCAGTAATCCCTCCATATCCAGTTGTTGTAACAAATGAAATGAATCCAGGTACAGCAACTCTCTTGGGTAGAGAGAATTTAGAAGGAGGATTTTATAAGGATTTTTAATTTTTCAACTATGCAATGTAAATCCTTCTCTTTACAAATTAGGAAATCCATCAAAAATTGCTCCATTCCAGAATAGAAAATAACTTCAAATTTCTTAAATCCTCTGATCAATACTTTCTATATAGCAATCAACTCACCCACAAATGATATGCATAAATTTATGTGAGCTTTTGTAAGATTTAGATGCTAAGGATTTCCTTAATTATCCAAATACCATATGTTGTAACTCTCTTTGTTTAGGATTGGTAATAAATCACAACAATATTAAGGCTTTATGTCCTGGACTTGGTAAATGCTCTTATTAAGTAAAAAGTGTATGGACAACCATTTACAGAATGAATATTTAGACTTGTATTTTCATCTAAACTGAAATTGAAGATGCACTGTGATCAGTCACAGCTGATTAGCACTGTTTACCTTTTGGGTAAATAAAGACACATATTTTGTGATGAATGCTTGGCAGGAGCTGCCAAATAAAACAAGAATTGTGTGGCTTGGATATTCCAGACCACTTTGTATATATCCAACTTCCTCCTATTAGGCCGTCTTAGTTTTTCTGACTTATAACTAGATCCACTGTAAATATAAAAATAAAATTTATATTTATGTTTTTAGCAATATCAAATGCACACAGAAATCCTTCTCTGTATATAGTTGCATGACATGTATTACATGCTTTATGCTTCCCTGTTAGCATTTGCAGAGGAATGCATGCAGGAAACCAGCCTGCTGCATAGAGTACTTGTATTTCTTTAAGGTAAACACTGATGAAACATTTGGAAGATTGAAATAAAAACAAGACATTTATGAGACATAAAGGTATCACATAAAACTGTTGTGAATTACAGTAACATTGGCTGAATCCCAGAACAGATAATCCTTATAAACATGCAGGAATGCTGTAAACTGTATATGAATGTCAGTGATACACTACATTAGGAGATTCATATTACACGTGGTGCTGCATAAGTCTCAGTCACTGGATTTTTCATGGCCTCAAAGATTAAAATAAATACGTGTAGTATCTTTCCTTCCTCCATGAAGACGTTTTATATACACACTTTTATTATGCTGAACAAAGATACCAAAGTCTGGTTTTCCTTGAGCTGTCAAAGTACAAAAGAAATGCAAAAAGTCCTTGCACAGATGTAGTAAAGTGCTGGATTTTATCTTTTGGCAGGTGCTCAATATGCAGCCCACATAATCACATGTTAATGACTGGAGTGTGTTAATCAGCATGCATACCTGATTCCTTCTTGCCCAAGGAAAAAAAAAATTAACAATTTAGAGCATGTTAATGCTTCTACTTTTGAAAAAATTCATGTTAATATACAGAAGTGAATTGAAAACTTTTCAAAAATTGGTTTGTAAAAATAGGAAATGTTAAAATAAGAGGAAAAAATTACTACAGGTTTAGATGAACATAAACTGCAACTCCTTCACAAAGAATTTAGGTGATGGTTAATTCTTTTTAAAAACAGCCAACCTTAGCATATAGGGAAAGGTTTAAAATAGATCACGCATTGGTTAAAAAAAAAAAAGTAGCATCAAAGTGAAAGTGATACAAGTATAACACGCATACCAAAAAGTACAATTATGTACTCTTTATTCCTCTTTAAAGGAATTTATTATTCCTCTTTAAATAAAGTCAGTTTTGTATTTCACAACTCCAATTAAGCACATTATCTTATACACTTTTAGGGAATTTTATTATTTTTAATATGAAATGTAAACATCATTTTATGCTAAAGCCAGTATAAATCCTTGATCTTTCAAGCCTTTAAACGTGCTAAATTTTATCTTTTTAGGTAGACCTAATAAAATCAAGTTAAGCACATAAATGAATGTTTTTTCACTCAAAAAAACGTGCTTGAAAAAATATTTCTACCTTTTTTGCAACAGATTTCTCACAGAAGTTTATCTTATGGAAAAGTATCATATCGTCTGCTTTTACACACCCCTTATTTTAAGCCAAAACTTTGTAACCATGCAACTACATACAAAGGTATTTATCTCTTTAGTTAGATAAAAATACTGGTTCACTACCTGGCATGCAGAAATAATATCATAAGCCCAGTAGAATTGCTGTTGATTGTGACAAAACTCAGATTTGTACATGTAAATAACAGCTGCATGAGCAATCTAGCACATACAGAATTGCAGAGTTTAGGGCATTTATATTGGATGCGTTTTATATGCTCATATCCATCCTGTAAATGAACATAAAATTTCAAAACATGTAACTGGGTCTGCAAGTTCTGAGAATCTGAAGCCATGAATTAAAATAACAACAAATACATGGTGTTCAGCATGTGTAAACATTTTGCAGTGATCCTTCCTAAAAACCTGAGTTTATTTTCCTTAAAGGGTAGAACTTTCAACATGAGAAGTTACCAAGGATGTGAGAGGGTGGCAGGACTGCTTGGTTTACATAGTGACAATAATCACTGAAATAGTAAGGGCTGCAGAATACCACATATTTCTGCCTTTCTGATGCCAGTAGTTTTGCTGAAGCCATATGAAGTTAAATTTGATACTTGATGATATGAAATAATTTTAAAAGGAACAAATAGATGTGGCATGAAGAGATCTTCACTTTTTCTGCTGCATATACAAATCTGCTCCCAGCCCTGCTGGGACACACATGCAGACACAGCGGAAAGATTTCCACTCTTCTGGAGAGAAGTCAACAAAGGACAAGAGAGTGGACATAATTATGAAATATATGCCAGTGTTGTCATTTGAGATAAAATCCAATGAGATCCATTTCGTTTCTAAACCCAAGTGGTCTCTGAAGGGTGTTACAAAATGTATTAGGAATTGCAGCATGTATCTGGAGATAATTAACTTGTATAGGTGTTTGTTTGCCCTCAGTCACAGGGAAGAAATACCCATCCTTCAGACCTGACTGTTGCTGTGGTTCCCTGTAACAGTCTCTCACTGCATCACTCCAAGTAACAGCAGAGTAAAAAGATGCTGGTGCATTCACACGCTGTCTGTATCCCCTCTAAGCTGATGGGCAAGGAAAGGTAGAAGCAGTAGAAAAGGAAGAGTCCATCATATGTGCAGTGAGAGGCATAGTGCCTGTGAGTTCTTCCCAAACCCTGTTTCCAGATTGTTATTTTGGGATTGTAGATGGGAACAGAATTTGCCTCTCTCTTCTTTTTACTGTTGGGGGGTGGAATTTTGTGATTTGGAGAAAGACTCCCCATTTCATTAGGTTAAAGCTGCTCAAATGCATTGTTCACATGGTACATATCTAGCCTCAATGCCATTCCTCAGAGAGGACCAGACCACTTGTCCATCTCATTTTGTACTTGTTGATGGTATTGCTTTCTTCAGAGAAAAAATACAAAACCTTCATAACTTAGCTTACAAGACATTCAGAGCTCTGTATGAAAATGGGGATCATCTCCGCTTCTCCAGTGAACAAAGCACAAATTATGATTCTCCATTTCCTTGCATATTGGGATACAGAAATTCAGTTACAATTAAATTTAGCAAAAGTAAATATTTTTGGCTTTCCCCAGTCTTCCACTCTCAGTCTGTTGTCCCAGGAGTGCCAGGTTTTGGAAGAAATCTAAAAATTTAACTGCATTACTTGCCTGCAACTCACGGGAGAAAGTAGAATAATTTCCTCATTATCTTAGCACCACTTTGCCCTCTTCCCTTCAGTTTACTGCAGCCTAAAACAGATTTTATTTTCTAGTAGAACTACAGACAGCAATAAATACCCATATGTCCAGGTATTTTTATATTAAGCTACAGTTAGAAATACACATCCAATCTTTTCAGCTCAGCAATATGAAATTTCAGAAATCTTTTGGTTGTTTTACTTTCTCCCCACTGTAGCATCAAATCAGCGTAAGTCATTACAGGTCTGACGTTACAGTTGTTACACATTGCTGAATCTGTCAAATGGAAAGGGAGCACAAAGGGAATTTCCAAATGCAGCTGCTATTTCCCATTTGTTAAATCCTTTTATTACACCATATAAGTACACAGCTGGGAAATACTATAGAGTGGGAGTTAAAACAAAATATTTTGGCTTCCAGACATTCAGAATACACAAAGGACTCAGTGGAAAGCAGTGCCTGATATCAAAAGGGAGTGAAAGTTTGAAAACATTTCTAGCCAGTGTGTTTTTTTATGATAATACATAATGTAGTTTAAAGGTATCTTAAATTACAGAAAATGCTGCATACCATAAACGTTGGGAAAAAAATCCTCAACCTCTTTTTTAGCCAAATTACCCTAGTACAGCATCTTATTTTCATCAAAGATCTGTACAGCCCTCATAGCATGTTATGATGCATACTGTGTGCTGTCACGAGTTCCAGTGAACTCCTCAGTAGTTTTAAGGGCACAAAGGGTGCAGGATTGTGCCCTTAATTAGGTACCACATAAAAGAGAATTCTTTTTTCCCCCATGTCGACACAGCATTCTTTGAATTTACTATCTTATAACCAGACAACACATATTACTGATGCATTTTAATGACAGTACCACTGTCTTTACTTTTAGTGTAAATGGTATGAGCAGGTGCTTCTTCAAATCTGCTTTGAAAGGACCCATCTGGGAAAGGTCAGAAGCATTTACCTTCTGGGAATTTGTCTTTATTAAGTAGAAAAGTGGTCACTATCCCAGCACCTATCTCAAAATTGCCCTACCCACCTTCTGGAATTTGTCTTTCTGGAAAGAAACTCTGACACTGCCTTAAAGGAGTATGAAATACTGGGAAACTTGCAGGCACCTTTGAATTCTTTTTTAGCAGGACTGCTGCCTATTTGGAGACTGAAGTGTTTCAGAGAAATTTTATGAAGTTCACTGAATTTTAAAGGTTTGCTCATGAAGGACATAAATAAGGGGGAAAAAATAATAAAAAGGAACTAACAAGTTACCCCAAATGACAGTCACTCAGGGAGAAAAGAGATTTTTCACCACTTCACTGTTGTGATTTAACCAGACATCTAAACTGTAAGTACACTGGGACCTTCTTCTATTCATTCCAGGTCTCTCAAGTCCAACCAAACAGCATGCCTTAGGACTTCAGCTTCCAGTTCTAGCCAAGCCTTGTCAATTAGAGTGTGCACTTAGAAATTTGCTCTCCATTGCTGCAAGTGTAAATCTCACTTCAGAGCATGACACGTGAGGGAAGTGGTCACACTGCAAGTGATTCTGTCGTTTTGGCTTAAGCACTACTCCAGGTCCAAGGAACACCCTGAACCAAAACCAGATACCTTGAGGGACTACTGGAGGCTAGGAATTCCTTTCTCTCCAAGATACAGAGTCATTTTATCAATGTTATTTATATCCTAACACCAAAACTCCCAGAGTGCCTCTGAATGAACAGAAAAGTAGCTGATGAATTCACAGATTTATTCTTTCCATCAGCAAACCTGATCAGTCCTTTCCAACCTGCATTCAGTTTGTGCTCCTGATAACATACGTGTTAAAACTATTCTGATGTGCTTCCTGCATGACTTGGGCAAAAGAGTTACTCTACATCTAAAATGAGGTTCCATCTGAGAATTCTGGATAGAAGCCATGAATACAACTTCCAGCCTACCTTGCCAGATCACTATCCTATAATAATTTTTTTTAAAGCCATTTTTAAAGTTTAAATTTTGCTTTTTTCATATATTCATAGGCCTGACAAAGTTCTGCACTGGGTTAAATATTGTATTACAGATCAGATAGAATTTTCCTGGTTTGGTTTGATCTTTTGAATCAATTGAACTTTGGAGGACAAACAAAACAAAACCAAAAAATGCCACACTATATGAAAAAAATAGATATTAATGTACTGCTATTATTTAATTAATTTCAAGCATCCCAATATGCACATAATTCCAGTATCTATGCTGATTAATGAATTATTATTTCTATTCAAACCTAAAATGTCTATTATTTTTAGTGGTGTTAAAAAAATCAAGAATTATTTTTAAGATCATTGAAAGATGCTGATTTGTACTTTAAAAAAAAAAAAAAAAGGAAAAGAAAAAGAAAGAAAGAAAAAGACTTGTTGAAAAAAATCTGCTTATATACATTTAATAAAAATATGAAAAAGCAAGATACTCTTTTTAAAGTAATTCTGTGAATTTAATGTCTGTAAAGTCACTTTCCAGGGAGTCTGGAATTATGATTCTAAATTTATAGAACACCTGGCTGCTCCACATACCTTAATTCTGTTCCTGAGGAGCACATGCAAGGAAAATAAATTGACTGAGATGCTATGCCCATTCAGTCTTCATTTAATCTGCCCATTTATTGCAGAGTTTTGGGGATGCACAGACAGAATTACAACTGCAAAATAATTTTATCCACAGTGCTAAATCAAGTAGAGATAACAATTCTGATCATTGCTAACATCACCTATATAATCTAGAGCAGAAGAGCATGACAGTTACCCCCAAACACCTTTCCCCTCCACAAAAAGTTATTTCCTATAAATAAAGCAGGATGTTACGTGTCTCCTAAAATTCCTGCTTCTTTGTTGCAGTGTAAAGCTATAATATTCTTCAATTAGTGGGTCCTCTTTCTGAGAAATGAGTAAAAAATACATCAAAGTTTCTTCCTTCAGCACAACACTTTGCAGATGACTAACAGTTGTGAGCTACATCCTCCTGTCAGGAACTAATGCTTGAATATACGAGCCAGAAAGGTTATGACATAAATCAAGGAATGAATGAAAACATGATATACAGATGAATTTCCTTTCTGAAGGTGAACTAATCAAATGACCTCATTCATATAGACCTGTATACTTAAGAAGATTATACAATTGTAATTTACAATTACACTATATTGATGCTGATCTACTGCTAACACTGCCAGTTTAGCATTTATAAAGCTTTCCACTCCTGAAGGACTGTACTGAACAAGTTTTTCAAAATGGAAGCAAAGAGTCTTTTACAATATTAATTTAGAAAGTCACTGTGAAAAGTGTGAAACTCACCATTCTGTGTTGGGCTGAGATGACTCCATCCCACTCAGGATCTTGTTGGATGGTCGTGACCAGAGTTGGTAGCTCCTCGGAGTGAGGTTTGTTGTGCATTACGTTGTGTAGAGGCAGATGAGAGGCCGCATGCTGATCACTGTTGCCCTCTTCCTTGTCTCGTGATGCTAATTCCTGGGTCATTGTTTCCTCTCCATCAGCTGCACATGCAAATGGAGAGGTAGTCTGCTTGGAAGACATTCTTCTACAAAACAAGAAAAGCAGACAAAAGACATAGGTGTTTAATGAAAAAGTCAAGCTCAAAAGAGGCCTCTAAATACACCAGACTTGCCTACAGTAGCTTAATCACACACAGTCTACAAAAGGACTTTAAAAGTATGGGTTTGGACAATCTAGATCTAAAACACAAAGTATACACTGATGCTAAGACAAGGTCAGGGGTAAGCTATAAGATGTCATTCTATTCATTTGGACTTGACAAACAAAATAACTTTCTCCAGTCATAATAAATTAGCGATTTTATTGGTATTTGCATGCAGCTTTTGCATAGGAGTTCCAGCCTTTAAACTCTAACTTGCATGAGCAATATGAAGGTTAAAAGCAAAACATTTACATTTTACCCAGGTTTTACCTTTTGGAAAGTGTTTTGAGAAGTTCATGTGAAAAGTGTTCAAAAACTGAATGGTTTTATTACATGGGTGGACAATATCTAAATAATCTTTTACAGTTTGAATTAAACATCTAAAATAATTACGTTCCATTTCATAGTAGGCATCAAGCATAGGATATACCTCAGCAAATTACACTGAATGACTTAAAAGTGTAATGAATGAATGCATTGATTTGTGTTAAATGTATTTTTCTAATAATGGCTTCTTACTACCATCTCGTATGGCAAACACAGCTTTCACCACACTTTCTGCACTGAGATGAAAATATAACTGACTTCAAGTCAAAATCTGAAAACAATTTGTTTGAAATTTCTAATAGGATTAACTGCAACTGTTAAAACAATCATTAATAAACTTGCAAGAGCACAGCTAAAATATATTAGCTATTTTCCCAGGTTTTCATAACTTTAGGATATCCTTGACATTGAAATTGCCGAGAAACTGAGGAATAAGATCTTCATCTTAATTGCTTTTTAACAATAATTGATTTCATACTATTTCTTAAAAAATGCACAAATCAGTTAACATAGGAAACCACACGAGCATTTTTCAAATTAGCAAATCATTAACTTGCTAGTACTGTTTCTACAGACAAATAAATACTGATTAAAGGGTCTAGAAATCTGAGACTTACAGTTAAATTTACAAAACTGTCACATGCTTTCATGAATATTACAGTGAAGGAAATATCAAGTGCAAAGAAAAATAATTAAGTTAATTCCAATTTAAAGAGTAGTTTTTATGTAGCAGCCTGTGTTTCACATAGGATTTAACAGCTAATGCTAAATTTCTCACAATTAATGAGAGAGTTCAGATTTAGTATCCTACAGTGAAGAAAAAATTAATATAGGATCAACTAATCTAATTATGTACAGTTCTATATGAAAGTATTACAAGCTTTGAAGTGCTTTGAAACATATTAAAACACTGATACCTATTTGGAATAAGCATTCTGTAAATAGAGATAATCCTGCCTCTTAAACTCGATACTGACTGGGAAAAAATGGTTTGAATGGTGTAAGTGGGAGTCTAATATTAATGTTGCAAATAAGCAGAAGTGAGGAATTTAAACAGTGTATTACATTCTTAGTACACTAAAGAATTTGTGGTGATGCTACAGAGAACGTGCCAAGAGTTCAACAACCAGGATTACTGTATGTACTTCAAAAGGTTCTAGTTCATAACTGCTATGATCCAAGACAAAATAAAAGGTTTAGTTCCCCTTTCCTCATTAAAATAGTCATGTTAATGTAATCAATCCCATGGAAATACAAGTCAACATTTTATGTCATTTAAACAGCCAGATATGAAAACTGAAAGTCAGAATAAGGGATTTTCCTTTCTTTCACCTTCTCAATAGATCTCATTCCTGCTTCAAACCGAATGAGCTTCTGTGAAAAGCAATTGCTGGGGCTGTTTCTTCACCATAAATTAATCATGACACAAAGCTAGAAATGAAAATGTCTCTTAAGAATAATTTTAACTACAAACTGCACCAATGAATAATAGTGCACAATCCTAATTAAACACAACTCTGCAGCTGCAAAAATAGGCTGAAACTGTCCAAAGCTATGAGTTGGCTTTAAAGGCTGGTTTGTTAGGGACTGTTTTCTTAAGGAAGGCTGGGCCCTCAGTCTTAATCAGCCAATAAATTATTTCCTGCAATTACATTAAATAGAAAATTATCTTCAAATTGGGAATGTTAATTGAAAATCAAAATTCAGACTGAAGTTTAGAAATTACATGCTGAATATAATTAGTCTAGAAAGGCTTCACCTCTATTTCATAAACAGGCTTTTGGTATTTTCTCAAGTGACCATTCAGCCAAGCTATCTACTGGTGAAGCACTACACAGGAACATTTATTTCTTTGCCCTGTACACTAGTATACTTTCCTCTTATTCATGATGCTTTAAACACAATTAAGTAAAAATATCTCTGTTCAGCTCCTTAACTTGATTACATGGAGAAAAGGGGGACTCCTTTAGCCCTAAATATAAAATTATATTGACAATTTCACTTGTAAACTCAAGCCATATCCAGCAGCTTTCTTGTGTACAAGACTAAGAGAATGGACAAAGAGCAGAGTTAAAATGCTTTTTAGCTCCTTTCTACTCCTTTTTCTCCACTGCTGCATAATGGTCAGACACATTTTCATATTGCACTTCTCTCAGTTACCTGTAGTCCTGGAGCCTGAAAAGAAAGACATGCTCAAGCAGGCCTCCCAAAGATTTCCTTTCCCCACGGTATAGTGTTTAGGGATGTGCTTAGCTTCAATTTCCCCCCAAACCTTTGTTAACTGCAAGATTTAGCATATTAATTATGGTCAGAGTTGAGCACTTTACTATACCTTTCAGGGTTTCGGTTGCTGGATTGTAAATATTGGGGTAAAAGTGACAGAGATGTAGGACCCTGATAGATTAATCCCTCCACTTTCTTTTCCCAGTACAATCATTAACTCAATCAATACACATCATGTGTACATGTCTCCTGAGGGTGCCAGGTTATGCACCAAATATTGATTATGCCTGGGTTTATAATCTGTAAAACAGAGTAAATATCACTCTGTGACTGGATGTTTTCCGCTCAATTACTTTATGCAGGTTTAGTCTTTACCTCCTGTTTTTACTTTAATGGGAGTGTTCTGTACATGAAGTTTGGTAAGATCCAAAGGCAGAGCGTGCCCAGTAACTCCAAGGTCTCCTCAGATTCAAAGAGAGGAGAATCTGGCCCATGAGCAGTTTATGTTTATGATAATATTAAAACATAAAGCAGGTTATTGTGTTAATAAGTTTTCAAGTTAAAATGAGCATAAGGAGCAGTCAATTTTTAAGCCATAATAACTTCCCAATATTACATTTAAAATATTCAAAAGGCATCTGCTAAAATCCCTGGTGAGAGGGAAAAAAATAAGTCAATATTTGTAATAAATAAGGCTTGTAAAAGCTACCTAAAAATTTACTAATTTCTATTAAATTTTTTCCTATTATCAATTAAACTCACTCGAATTATTTTTTAAAAAGTTTCTGATAAAAAATATCTCCCTAGTTATAACCCCTGCAAACAGGGGTTTATAATGGAAGTGCTGACACAACCGTAACTACAGCAGCGCAAATGGTGCCGCTATAATACACAAAATCAAGTTCTATTATTCTAAACTCTCCTCGCTCGGGGGGTTTTCTTTACTGTGCTCCCAGACAAACTGCTGAAGCATGAAAAATTTAAATGCAATCAAGTGGGTCCAATTCTACTTTACTAGAACAAGTGTCTACAGTGGTACAATCTTAAAAGAAGATGCAACAGATTTGTTTGGTGCTTTTCTTTCTTTTTTCTTTTTTAGCTGTTTATTTATAATACTGTGCAGTGGAGATAAAATAAGAGAGGAAATTACACTCACATTATATCAGTATATTGATTACACAGCACACAATCAGAAAGAAAACTACATTGTGAAATTGTTGCTTTGGTTAAATTGACAGATTAGGCGAACACAGCAATCACTAAAGGTGGAAAATACACCTAATAGGGATGAAAAAATGGTTGGGAAGGGCCCTAATTATATGAAGTACTCTCACCTCCTAAACTTCAAGAATGAAATAAATCTTGGACTTCCCAAAACTAAAAAGAATTCATTCTCCTTTTGAACTCAAGACCAACAAAAAAAAGAATGGGATCATTTATCAAACCTGAGTAAAGGTGAGCAATTGGATCCCAATTTTAGATAGCCTTGATACTGGGGTAATAAAGCTAAAATCAAACCACTAAGGGCTTTTTACTGATGTAAGACTAAACACAGTCCCATACAGCTCCAATCTCTATTTATGTAAAAAGATTTTTATTTTAATTCACAGAACACTTTCTCTCTGCTCAAATGAAAACTGCCAGTCAGATGCTCAAACCATCCATTTTTCTTTTTCCTACAGTGTTATGGTATACTTCCCTAAATACAAATAATAATACTATTTTTCTTTTTTTTTCCTAAGGTTTTTCTATGGTCTTAAATCCTCCAAATAGTTTATATCTTCTTTTTTGAAATAATTAGATTATATTTCTGACATGAAAGACTTGCAAAAGCCTTCCAAAGCCTAAAATCTTCCATCCCTGCTGACTGCTCAAATAATTAAATGTTACAGTGGAAATTATGGCTAGACCTGGAATTTAAGCTGCTAGACATTTCAGAATCAAGCCACAAAGTATTAACAGAGATAACAGCACAGTGATAGCCCACTCACTGTTTCAAAAACATATAAACTAAGCAATAACAACGAGATTGTTATTACAGCAAGCAGACTTGTAGTTGGCTGGAGACTCTAACTTCTGCTCTGCTCCACCCTCACAAAGCATTCATAAACCTAAAGGCATGTCTACTCTGCAGCCACATAAATGACTGCTTTGTAATGCTGAGATACCCAAACTAATTTTACACAAGCTTGTTTCTGATAGCACTCCAACTACGGCAGTGTGGTACTCAGATGAACCAATTCATCCCACTTTAAGGACTCCAGTATAGACATAACCCAGGTCTGCAGCTCCAGCAGCAGATTGGAATCAGACTGCATTAGAAACACATTTGCTTACAGAGCTCAGATGAAGTCTCCATTCCTTTTTCTCAAAGTGCCAGACTAAAGTACTTATGTGCAGGGTTAACTGTAAGTATGCAAGTGGTCCACTAATTTCAAATTGGACTTCTCAGCTTTAAAAAGTTAAGCACGTGTCTCAGTGCTTTGGTGACTGCAGAACCAAACAAATTAAGAGAAACCATTTTTAGAAGCACTCATAACCTTTTAAATGTTTCCTTCTAATCTGCTAACCTGGTGCTCATGAAAAAGTCAAAAATTTCAAAAAAATAAAAAAGGAAACAAACAAAAAAATTCAGCCACAGCATCTTAGCCCCCCACAACTTCTAAAACAGCAGCAAACGTACTCTTCATAATATTAGACATGACTTACAGGACCCTCCCTTACAAATCAGCAATCAGCTTTGGGATAAAATAAATGCTCTATATACTCTTCTATGGCACACCTCTTTCAAGGATCCTCAAACCCTTTCTGAAACACAAGAACACACCAATGGAGCATCCTTTATGCAATCTAGTCTGCAGTTCAAGTTCATTTCTCAAGTACAGGCCTGATTTAGAATGGGGTACACTGACAGAGTTGCACAGAAGTTAATAGAACAACTTATTTCCAGCTGTGATCCAGTTTATCATAGTTTAAACATCCAGGGAAAGTGCTCTTTATTTTTACTGTGTATAGTTACCAGTTACATTAATGACCAGATAGATGTAAGAAAAAATGGCAATGCTTTGCCAATAGCCAACGTATTTCACAGCCCTTCCCCTGTAAAAAAAATGTTATGTAGGCATAACTGAGAAGTATAATTTATTCTAAACCTAATGCCAAAATATATCTGCCATTTTACAACAAACAATTATTTCCTAAAATTATGAAAGCTCATTTTTGTTTTTAAGGAGCCTTAGTAACACAAATGAACAGTTATTAAAAGACCCCATTCTTCTGGGGCCCTATGAATCCCTGTGCACAAAACCCATATAAACTGATAAGGAAGCGATGGGAAAGAATTTCCCAGTTTCTGTTCCTGGCTCTGGCTCTGAGTAGGTAAATCAGCTGAACTCCCCCAAGCTCTTTCTCAGCTTCATTTTGCAGAAATACTACAAGAATTAGTTACAGATAGATCATGAGCAGCATTGTAAGATTAGATAGTTGACAGAAGTTGCAGGAATCACCTTAGAAATGAAAGAAGAGGGTAGGGGGTGAGGTGCTGGAAGCTAAATTCTAGACATTACAGCTATAGTGTTAACTGAACACTCAAATCTCTAGGTGAAATAAACACCAAGCTAAACAATATACCCACAGCTTCCAAGATCCACACTCAGCTTTTCTTGCATTTGTTTTATTCATTTGTAATCAAACCATGTGAGAGCTAAAAAGACTTTTTTGGAAAGCTTTTCTCTTGCATTCTGCATTAAAGTGACCTTCACAGCCATACAACCATAGTAAAATACTAGGATTAGAGACCAAGTTCCTGTCTATGCATCTAGCTGTCAAAAGAGGAAAATTAATGCAGTAATGGAGCCCTGCAGCCTATGTAAAAATCCCAAGTGTTTCTTTGGATTCACAAAATGCTAAAAATACAACCTACCTTTCTAGTAGGTTAAGTGTTCCATTCTCTTTATTGACTACCAGGAGCTTTCACTTAAAATGCCTAAGGTGAACTCACATTGAATGCACTAAAGGGCAGTGAAAGAATAGTCATTTAGCACCTGGGATGTGCTCATCTTCAGTCACTGTAGTTAATGCTTTCTATAGTTTATATTTAGCTGACAATATTGCTGTCACTTTATTTAAACATCTTGAGACTGTTCTTTGGACTGGAGCTCATATGCCCTGGAATGCTTTGACTCATGAATTGTTTCTCCTGATAATGTTACATCACGTAACCACCTCTGTTTAATTGGTTGGTATTAGCTTCTCAGTGATGACTGCCTTTAAAGTCCTATGACTATGCCATGTGTCTCTGGATATCCAATTTCTTACTGTTGGAAAAGGAAAAAAAGGCAGTACTGACTTCCAGCTATCTTTACCAATAACTATGGGAACAAGAGGGAGCATGCCAAGAATTCATCCATCAGCAACTTACTAGGAATTGTTGTTTTAGGCAGCAAGTAACAAAACATACAACAAAAATTAAAGCAATCATTAACAATAAAATCAAAACCAATGGCTGCTATAAATAAGCATTAATTCACATATTTTTATGAAATATAATGACTTAATTGTTTAGTTGAATGATTATAGAAATGATCTTGACAAAGGATGCTTAAAAATACTAAGAGGAATTTATTTTAGCATGCTTAGACTGTGAGACTTTATACAAAAGACAAGAATATATTTTGGTTTTTTTTCTCTTAAAAAGTCAGTTGAGAACTTGTTCTAATAAGGAGAAATCTTCCTGACCACACCTAAACCTGATGGACTGAAGTTCCTGAAAGGCTCATTAAATCCTTTCAAAATCTATGTACATACCCCAATGGTAAAACAGTGCATTCTTACTTTTTTTTCTCCTACAGTAATTTTTCAGGAGATTCTACATAATGAGCTAAACACTTAATTTTGAGTCCTATAAGTGAGAAAATAAAAGGTCAATGTGTCACTTCTCAGCACTACCCAGTTCAGAACTTAAATATTTTATCAACAGTCAGATTTCTCTTCCCTCCTTTCCTCAATGTATTTTTTGATATAATTTCTAAATCACTTAAAGCACTTCAGTAGACAGTGAAATGAAGTGTCCCTTTCAGGCTCAATTGTAGTCAGTTGCACTAAAACACCTATTTCTACCTCCTTGTAACACAAAACAATAGCTCTGCAGCTCAGTTACAGATTGTCTTTTTAATAAACACCTTACACTACAAGCCTAAAAACATTTCTAGCAGGCAAAATGTTTCTGATTCAGTAGAGGTTACGCAAGCATCAAAGCACTTAAATATAGGTGCCAAACCACATTGCCAGCAGCTCTTAGTACTGTGAGGTGCTGTTACCTGACAGCTTGGTGAATATAAAATTACTTGTTTCTTCAACTGAAGACAATCAAATTGTCACCTTCCATTGTAATAAAGCAGAGCTAGGGATCAGTAAAGTGCCAACATAATTATCAGGAAGAAAACAAAATATAACAAAAATATCAAATTTAAATTTCACTCAAGGGTAAACACATCCATCTGGCCATTCACAAGGAAAAGGAGGAGGGATTTTATTTTTACTATCAAATATTCTAGTGTTATTTAGCAATAAGATTTGTATGCATTTTGTTATGTTAAAAAGAAAATCAGCTAAAGAAAATGATTCATGAAATACTAAAAAGAAGCATAGGTCAGAACCGTGCTGGGATTTTACTTCTGTATGTTTAAGGTACTGTAAGTGTCATTAGAAACACTAGGGGCAAGCATATGTATCTGCATTGTTGTTATTACAAACTCATGGATGTGAGGATTCATAAAAATTAATGCTAACTGGCACATGGTGTACTTTGGCACAAGCAATGCATGACGTGCCACTTTTATTTGTTTATTTAAATGACTTCACTCCAAGAACTGAAAACGAGGTTTGAACTGCCTCAGAACTGGGACTTTCAGGATATTAAAACCTGAGGAAAACCTTTGAAGGGGGAAATCTGAATACACAAGGTCTAACATTTTCACCATATATTTCTTTAGGTTATTCAGCAAGTGGCCTACATATTCAGGAGTGAAATTTGCTGTGATACAAGGATCTCATAACCAGAAATTGTGTTTTGTATCTACAGTAGTTCTTGGCATCCTACAAAATATAAAAGATTGTCCAAGGTAGGATATGCAAATGAAAAAAAAAAATTATCTAGTTCATGGAGTTAAACTCTTCTTGAAAAATTTGCCTTATGGAGTAATACCATGGATTACCTTTTCTGTATCAATATTCCAGTCGGTACTAATACATACAAGAAGTTCTTGTACATCTACTGATGTAAACATGTATCACCTTCACATACTTTTTGAAGTTTCACCACTGCTGGAGCAGTTAAAAAAGGAGAGAAAAACCAAACATGCAATGCTGAGGATCGATCTTTGACATTATTTTTCCCCCAAAGGAATGTTCAAGAATGGCAGTCATGGACAAGCAGCTTTTTTCCACACTGCAGAAGTACACCAGAAACAGAAGTAATCCTAACTTTTGTGGATAAAGGAGGCACAAGCATTGCTTAAATATGTTGTTAACTTTGCAGAAGAGGTTAAGGGAACGATGCAGTCTCCACACGATCCAGAACACCTTTTGTGTCTTGTCTCAGGTGTTGCATCCCCAGGAGCTCAGGTGGAACACCAAAAGGCTGTGCTTCCCAGCTACAACCTGCTCACAGGTTTTGGCCATTGATGCTTGCTCTTGTGCACTACACTGTATCTTACAAGACAGGACCTTTTTTCCACTCTATTAGAATACTGATACACTCTAGATGATATTCCTAATTGTGGCATTGTTTTGAAGGGGCTAAGCAGCAAATTTAGGAGGAGAGATTGGATATGGATCAGTGGGACCTGAGAAAGAAAGGAAGAAAGCAAAAATCCACAACAATTTCAAAGCCACAAGCCTTTTGGTCAGAGGAAAGAAATCTAGACAAAATGCTTTACTTTCTACAACTTCAAGAAATTCTGATTTTTGTTAGCGTTCTCACAAGTCAGAATTATGTACAAAAATTCTTTGTTTTCAACTAAGGCTTAAAAAATATGATCCTTACATACTTGTGGAATGAGAACCTTGAAGTGTGTTTACAGGAACAACCTCATTCAGTAATCTGCAGCTACTGCAGGGAGAAAGGACAGGGTAGAATGAAGCAGCATACTGTTCAGAAAAAGATTACAGGGAATACTATGCCTATCTGAAGCTACCCAGGAAATATTTCAGAAATAACCCTGTTTGATTGGCAATATGGCCAAGAACAACAATGGAAGAATTTCTTCTCATCCCAAGCCCTCCACTGCCCAGGCTGTACAAGTTCTCATGGCAGGCAGTAGATAGGATCCTTTTTTCTGAATGTTAATTTACTTCAATATGAAAATATGAAAACAAAAGATAAATAATTGCAATAGTTTAATAGTTCAAATAAAGTAAAACATTATCTCCTCTCTTAATTAAGCTAATCAGTTGCCATTAAGAACTGCAAACAATTTAAAGTTCAATTTACTGAGACTTTGAACCTACTACCTTTCCACAAGATCCACAGATGAAATCTTTACCAATTTGTACTGCCTTAAAAAAATAAGACATAGTTATTCATTCTTATTCTTAGTACGACACAACTTGAGTTTCAAATGCTTTCATTGTTATTTAGCCAACAATAAAAAAAAACCTGATCATTGTTAAATATTAACTAGTCTCCCAATGCAAGTTTTGTATTTTTAAGGCATTCACTAAGATATTTGGACCAAGCACTGAAACAAATCAGAGAATATTAAAAGTAATCATCACAGGTAAAACTTATGCAGCTTCATCATTCAGTTTAGAGAGCTTAATCCCTGCATACAGCCCTCCAAAACTGCATCAATTGCAAGAGACACTGCAAACTCTACCTGTCTTTTTATTTCAGCTCTGCAAAGTACCACAAAATTGTTAGGAAGAAGTAATTTTCAATAACTGAGGATCCTCAACTATCCTGTTTTTATGGAAATCATGGCATAGGACATTTGATCTCTAACAAGAAGGAAACATGCATAACAAAATCAATCACAAGGGTAAAGGTGAAAAGTACCCAGGCTCTGAATTGCTCCACATTTCCAAGTGCTCAAAGTTCCACGTTAGTATTTTTAAATGTGTCAAAGAACATCATGAAGCACAACTACCAGAATACAAAGAAAAGCAGCACACAGACTAAAGGCCCAGTCAAATGAGAGTGTCCAAAAAAAATTAGAAACTTAATACCCCAAATGTCTAAAATGCAAACAAAATACTGTCAGTGATTTTAAAGATTTTTACCACTACCATTTAAATTCAGTTAGATCCCTTACAAGTGATTTTAGCTAGAATACTGGAATATTCTATCCTAACTTGTATACTTTAATAGTAACCATACTGTATCACGTCTTGTGGTTGTTTTCATCTCTTACTTTTTTCCCCCTATAATTTTAAGGATAAAACACATGAACTGCATTTATAAAGAAGTCTTCTCTTCTCAAACAGTGTAAATTTTTGCTCAGGGCTGTATTTTGTAACAGTTTCCCACTTGTTTTTATCAGTAATAATTTATAACAGACAAGCAAACAGTATAAA